>NC_064644.1:590930437-591230437 GCF_023864345.2 Schistocerca serialis cubense
GGTGCAACAGATGTCCCTTTCTCCAAAAATGTACTCAATGGGATCGTAATGTTGCAACCACACACAAGTTGACCTGCTGTGAGGAAGAGACGAGTTAGTACACTTCAAACATAAAAAAGGTCATTTTAAAATCAACATGAAAAACAATTATTCCAAAAGTATAAAACACAACAAAATCCTTACCAATGAAAGAAAATGTATCGTGCCCCGTTCCCTCCTGCCACCCTGTGGTGCAACAGATGTCCCTTTCTCCAAAAATGTACTCAATGGGATCGTAATGTTGCAACCACACACAAGTTGACCTGCTGTGAGGAAGAGACGAGTTAGTACACTTCAAACATGAAAAAGGTCATTTTAAAATCAACATGAAAAACAATTATTCCGAAAGTATAAAACACAAAAAAATCCTTACCAATGAAAGAAAATGTATCGTGCCCCGTTCCCTCCTGCCACCCTGTGGTGCAACAGATGTCCCTTTCTCCAAAAATGTACTCAATGGGATCGTAATGTTGCAACCACACACAAGTTGACCTGCTGTGAGGAAGAGACGAGTTAGTACACTTCAAACATAAAAAAGGTCATTTTAAAATCAACATGAAAAACAATTATTCCAAAAGTATAAAACACAACAAAATCCTTACCAATGAAAGAAAATGTATCGTGCCCCGTTCCCTCCTGCCACCCTGTGGTGCAACAGATGTCCCTTTCTCCAAAAATGTACTCAATGGGATCGTAATGTTGCAACCGCACACAAGTTGACCTGCTGTGAGGAAGAGACGAGTTAGTACACTTCAAACATGAAAAAGGTCATTTTAAAATCAACATGAAAAACAATTATTCCAAAAGTATAAAACACAACAAAATCCTTACCAATGAAAGAAAATGTATCGTGCCCCGTTCCCTCCTGCCACCCTGTGGTGCAACAGATGTCCCTTTCTCCAAAAATGTACTCAATGGGATCGTAATGTTGCAACCACACACAAGTTGACCTGCTGTGAGGAAGAGACGAGTTAGTACACTTCAAACATGAAATAGGTCATTTTAAAATCAACATGAAAAACAATTATTCCGAAAGTATAAAACACAAAAAAATCCTTACCAATGAAAGAAAATGTATCGTGCCCCGTTCCCTCCTGCCACCCTGTGGTGCAACAGATGTCCCTTTCTCCAAAAATGTACTCAATGGGATCGTAATGTTGCAACCACACACAAGTTGACCTGCTGTGAGGAAGAGACGAGTTAGTACACTTCAAACATAAAAAGGTCATTTTAAAATCAACATGAAAATCAATTATTCCAAAAGTATAAAACACAAAAAAATCCTTACCAATGAAAGAAAATGTATCGTGCCCCGTTCCCTCCTGCCACCCTGTGGTGCAACAGATGTCCCTTTCTCCAAAAATGTACTCAATGGGATCGTAATGTTGCAACCACACACAAGTTGACCTGCTGTGAGGAAGAGACGAGTTAGTACACTTCAAACATGAAAAAGGTCATTTTAAAATCAACATGAAAAACAATTATTCCGAAAGTATAAAACACAAAAAAATCCTTACCAATGAAAGAAAATGTATCGTGCCCCGTTCCCTCCTGCCACCCTGTGGTGCAACAGATGTCCCTTTCTCCAAAAATGTACTCAATGGGATCGTAATGTTGCAACCACACACAAGTTGACCTGCTGTGAGGAAGAGACGAGTTAGTACACTTCAAACATGAAAAAGGTCATTTTAAAATCAACATGAAAAACAATTATTCCGAAAGTATAAAACACAAAAAAATCCTTACCAATGAAAGAAAATGTATCGTGCCCCGTTCCCTCCTGCCACCCTGTGGTGCAACAGATGTCCCTTTCTCCAAAAATGTACTCAATGGGATCGTAATGTTGCAACCACACACAAGTTGACCTGCTGTGAGGAAGAGACGAGTTAGTACACTTCAAACATAAAAAAGGTCATTTTAAAATCAACATGAAAAACAATTATTCCAAAAGTATAAAACACAAAAAAATCCTTACCAATGAAAGAAAATGTATCGTGCCCCGTTCCCTCCTGCCACCCTGTGGTGCAACAGATGTCCCTTTCTCCAAAAATGTACTCAATGGGATCGTAATGTTGCAACCACACACAAGTTGACCTGCTGTGAGGAAGAGACGAGTTAGTACACTTCAAACATGAAAAAGGTCATTTTAAAATCAACATGAAAAACAATTATTCCGAAAGTATAAAACACAAAAAAATCCTTACCAATGAAAGAAAATGTATCGTGCCCCGTTCCCTCCTGCCACCCTGTGGTGCAACAGATGTCCCTTTCTCCAAAAATGTACTCAATGGGATCGTAATGTTGCAACCACACACAAGTTGACCTGCTGTGAGGAAGAGACGAGTTAGTACACTTCAAACATAAAAAAGGTCATTTTAAAATCAACATGAAAAACAATTATTCCAAAAGTATAAAACACAAAAAAATCCTTACCAATGAAAGAAAATGTATCGTGCCCCGTTCCCTCCTGCCACCCTGTGGTGCAACAGATGTCCCTTTCTCCAAAAATGTACTCAATGGGATCGTAATGTTGCAACCACACACAAGTTGACCTGCTGTGAGGAAGAGACGAGTTAGTACACTTCAAACATGAAAAAGGTCATTTTAAAATCAACATGAAAAACAATTATTCCGAAAGTATAAAACACAAAAAAATCCTTACCAATGAAAGAAAATGTATCGTGCCCCGTTCCCTCCTGCCACCCTGTGGTGCAACAGATGTCCCTTTCTCCAAAAATGTACTCAATGGGATCGTAATGTTGCAACCACACACAAGTTGACCTGCTGTGAGGAAGAGACGAGTTAGTACACTTCAAACATGAAAAAGGTCATTTTAAAATCAACATGAAAAACAATTATTCCGAAAGTATAAAACACAAAAAAATCCTTACCAATGAAAGAAAATGTATCGTGCCCCGTTCCCTCCTGCCACCCTGTGGTGCAACAGATGTCCCTTTCTCCAAAAATGTACTCAATGGGATCGTAATGTTGCAACCACACACAAGTTGACCTGCTGTGAGGAAGAGACGAGTTAGTACACTTCAAACATGAAAAAGGTCATTTTAAAATCAACATGAAAAACAATTATTCCAAAAGTATAAAACACAACAAAATCCTTACCAATGAAAGAAAATGTATCGTGCCCCGTTCCCTCCTGCCACCCTGTGGTGCAACAGATGTCCCTTTCTCCAAAAATGTACTCAATGGGATCGTAATGTTGCAACCACACACAAGTTGACCTGCTGTGAGGAAGAGACGAGTTAGTACACTTCAAACATGAAAAAGGTCATTTTAAAATCAACATGAAAAACAATTATTCCGAAAGTATAAAACACAAAAAAATCCTTACCAATGAAAGAAAATGTATCGTGCCCCGTTCCCTCCTGCCACCCTGTGGTGCAACAGATGTCCCTTTCTCCAAAAATGTACTCAATGGGATCGTAATGTTGCAACCACACACAAGTTGACCTGCTGTGAGGAAGAGACGAGTTAGTACACTTCAAACATAAAAAAGGTCATTTTAAAATCAACATGAAAAACAATTATTCCAAAAGTATAAAACACAACAAAATCCTTACCAATGAAAGAAAATGTATCGTGCCCCGTTCCCTCCTGCCACCCTGTGGTGCAACAGATGTCCCTTTCTCCAAAAATGTACTCAATGGGATCGTAATGTTGCAACCACACACAAGTTGACCTGCTGTGAGGAAGAGACGAGTTAGTACACTTCAAACATGAAAAAGGTCATTTTAAAATCAACATGAAAAACAATTATTCCAAAAGTATAAAACACAAAAAAATCCTTACCAATGAAAGAAAATGTATCGTGCCCCGTTCCCTCCTGCCACCCTGTGGTGCAACAGATGTCCCTTTCTCCAAAAATGTACTCAATGGGATCGTAATGTTGCAACCACACACAAGTTGACCTGCTGTGAGGAAGAGACGAGTTAGTACACTTCAAACATGAAAAAGGTCATTTTAAAATCAACATGAAAAACAATTATTCCGAAAGTATAAAACACAAAAAAATCCTTACCAATGAAAGAAAATGTATCGTGCCCCGTTCCCTCCTGCCACCCTGTGGTGCAACAGATGTCCCTTTCTCCAAAAATGTACTCAATGGGATCGTAATGTTGCAACCACACACAAGTTGACCTGCTGTGAGGAAGAGACGAGTTAGTACACTTCAAACATAAAAAAGGTCATTTTCAAATCAACATGAAAAACAATTATTCCAAAAGTATAAAACACAAAAAAATCCTTACCAATGAAAGAAAATGTATCGTGCCCCGTTCCCTCCTGCCACCCTGTGGTGCAACAGATGTCCCTTTCTCCAAAAATGTACTCAATGGGATCGTAATGTTGCAACCACACACAAGTTGACCTGCTGTGAGGAAGAGACGAGTTAGTACACTTCAAACATGAAAAAGGTCATTTTAAAATCAACATGAAAAACAATTATTCCGAAAGTATAAAACACAAAAAAATCCTTACCAATGAAAGAAAATGTATCGTGCCCCGTTCCCTCCTGCCACCCTGTGGTGCAACAGATGTCCCTTTCTCCAAAAATGTACTCAATGGGATCGTAATGTTGCAACCACACACAAGTTGACCTGCTGTGAGGAAGAGACGAGTTAGTACACTTCAAACATGAAAAAGGTCATTTTAAAATCAACATGAAAAACAATTATTCCGAAAGTATAAAACACAAAAAAATCCTTACCAATGAAAGAAAATGTATCGTGCCCCGTTCCCTCCTGCCACCCTGTGGTGCAACAGATGTCCCTTTCTCCAAAAATGTACTCAATGGGATCGTAATGTTGCAACCACACACAAGTTGACCTGCTGTGAGGAAGAGACGAGTTAGTACACTTCAAACATGAAAAAGGTCATTTTAAAATCAACATGAAAAACAATTATTCCAAAAGTATAAAACACAAAAAAATCCTTACCAATGAAAGAAAATGTATCGTGCCCCGTTCCCTCCTGCCACCCTGTGGTGCAACAGATGTCCCTTTCTCCAAAAATGTACTCAGTGGGATCGTAATGTTGCAACCACACACAAGTTGACCTGCTGTGAGGAAGAGACGAGTTAGTACACTTCAAACATGAAAAAGGTCATTTTAAAATCAACATGAAAAACAATTATTCCGAAAGTATAAAACACAAAAAAATCCTTACCAATGAAAGAAAATGTATCGTGCCCCGTTCCCTCCTGCCACCCTGTGGTGCAACAGATGTCCCTTTCTCCAAAAATGTACTCAATGGGATCGTAATGTTGCAACCACACACAAGTTGACCTGCTGTGAGGAAGAGACGAGTTAGTACACTTCAAACATGAAAAAGGTCATTTTAAAATCAACATGAAAAACAATTATTCCGAAAGTATAAAACACAAAAAAATCCTTACCAATGAAAGAAAATGTATCGTGCCCCGTTCCCTCCTGCCACCCTGTGGTGCAACAGATGTCCCTTTCTCCAAAAATGTACTCAATGGGATCGTAATGTTGCAACCACACACAAGTTGACCTGCTGTGAGGAAGAGACGAGTTAGTACACTTCAAACATGAAAAAGGTCATTTTAAAATCAACATGAAAAACAATTATTCCGAAAGTATAAAACACAAAAAAATCCTTACCAATGAAAGAAAATGTATCGTGCCCCGTTCCCTCCTGCCACCCTGTGGTGCAACAGATGTCCCTTTCTCCAAAAATGTACTCAATGGGATCGTAATGTTGCAACCACACACAAGTTGACCTGCTGTGAGGAAGAGACGAGTTAGTACACTTCAAACATGAAAAAGGTCATTTTAAAATCAACATGAAAAACAATTATTCCGAAAGTATAAAACACAAAAAAATCCTTACCAATGAAAGAAAATGTATCGTGCCCCGTTCCCTCCTGCCACCCTGTGGTGCAACAGATGTCCCTTTCTCCAAAAATGTACTCAATGGGATCGTAATGTTGCAACCACACACAAGTTGACCTGCTGTGAGGAAGAGACGAGTTAGTACACTTCAAACATGAAAAAGGTCATTTTAAAATCAACATGAAAAACAATTATTCCGAAAGTATAAAACACAAAAAAATCCTTACCAATGAAAGAAAATGTATCGTGCCCCGTTCCCTCCTGCCACCCTGTGGTGCAACAGATGTCCCTTTCTCCAAAAATGTACTCAGTGGGATCGTAATGTTGCAACCACACACAAGTTGACCTGCTGTGAGGAAGAGACGAGTTAGTACACTTCAAACATGAAAAAGGTCATTTTAAAATCAACATGAAAAACAATTATTCCGAAAGTATAAAACACAAAAAAATCCTTACCAATGAAAGAAAATGTATCGTGCCCCGTTCCCTCCTGCCACCCTGTGGTGCAACAGATGTCCCTTTCTCCAAAAATGTACTCAATGGGATCGTAATGTTGCAACCACACACAAGTTGACCTGCTGTGAGGAAGAGACGAGTTAGTACACTTCAAACATGAAAAAGGTCATTTTAAAATCAACATGAAAAACAATTATTCCGAAAGTATAAAACACAAAAAAATCCTTACCAATGAAAGAAAATGTATCGTGCCCCGTTCCCTCCTGCCACCCTGTGGTGCAACAGATGTCCCTTTCTCCAAAAATGTACTCAGTGGGATCGTAATGTTGCAACCACACACAAGTTGACCTGCTGTGAGGAAGAGACGAGTTAGTACACTTCAAACATGAAAAAGGTCATTTTAAAATCAACATGAAAAACAATTATTCCGAAAGTATAAAACACAAAAAAATCCTTACCAATGAAAGAAAATGTATCGTGCCCCGTTCCCTCCTGCCACCCTGTGGTGCAACAGATGTCCCTTTCTCCAAAAATGTACTCAATGGGATCGTAATGTTGCAACCACACACAAGTTGACCTGCTGTGAGGAAGAGACGAGTTAGTACACTTCAAACATGAAAAAGGTCATTTTAAAATCAACATGAAAAACAATTATTCCGAAAGTATAAAACACAAAAAAATCCTTACCAATGAAAGAAAATGTATCGTGCCCCGTTCCCTCCTGCCACCCTGTGGTGCAACAGATGTCCCTTTCTCCAAAAATGTACTCAATGGGATCGTAATGTTGCAACCACACACAAGTTGACCTGCTGTGAGGAAGAGACGAGTTAGTACACTTCAAACATGAAAAAGGTCATTTTAAAATCAACATGAAAAACAATTATTCCGAAAGTATAAAACACAAAAAAATCCTTACCAATGAAAGAAAATGTATCGTGCCCCGTTCCCTCCTGCCACCCTGTGGTGCAACAGATGTCCCTTTCTCCAAAAATGTACTCAATGGGATCGTAATGTTGCAACCACACACAAGTTGACCTGCTGTGAGGAAGAGACGAGTTAGTACACTTCAAACATAAAAAAGGTCATTTTAAAATCAACATGAAAAACAATTATTCCAAAAGTATAAAACACAAAAAAATCCTTACCAATGAAAGAAAATGTATCGTGCCCCGTTCCCTCCTGCCACCCTGTGGTGCAACAGATGTCCCTTTCTCCAAAAATGTACTCAATGGGATCGTAATGTTGCAACCACACACAAGTTGACCTGCTGTGAGGAAGAGACGAGTTAGTACACTTCAAACATGAAAAAGGTCATTTTAAAATCATCATGAAAAACAATTATTCCGAAAGTATAAAACACAAAAAAATCCTTACCAATGAAAGAAAATGTATCGTGCCCCGTTCCCTCCTGCCACCCTGTGGTGCAACAGATGTCCCTTTCTCCAAAAATGTACTCAATGGGATCGTAATGTTGCAACCACACACAAGTTGACCTGCTGTGAGGAAGAGACGAGTTAGTACACTTCAAACATAAAAAAGGTCATTTTAAAATCAACATGAAAAACAATTATTCCAAAAGTATAAAACACAAAAAAATCCTTACCAATGAAAGAAAATGTATCGTGCCCCGTTCCCTCCTGCCACCCTGTGGTGCAACAGATGTCCCTTTCTCCAAAAATGTACTCAATGGGATCGTAATGTTGCAACCACACACAAGTTGACCTGCTGTGAGGAAGAGACGAGTTAGTACACTTCAAACATGAAAAAGGTCATTTTAAAATCAACATGAAAAACAATTATTCCGAAAGTATAAAACACAAAAAAATCCTTACCAATGAAAGAAAATGTATCGTGCCCCGTTCCCTCCTGCCACCCTGTGGTGCAACAGATGTCCCTTTCTCCAAAAATGTACTCAATGGGATCGTAATGTTGCAACCACACACAAGTTGACCTGCTGTGAGGAAGAGACGAGTTAGTACACTTCAAACATGAAAAAGGTCATTTTAAAATCAACATGAAAAACAATTATTCCGAAAGTATAAAACACAACAAAATCCTTACCAATGAAAGAAAATGTATCGTGCCCCGTTCCCTCCTGCCACCCTGTGGTGCAACAGATGTCCCTTTCTCCAAAAATGTACTCAATGGGATCGTAATGTTGCAACCACACACAAGTTGACCTGCTGTGAGGAAGAGACGAGTTAGTACACTTCAAACATGAAAAAGGTCATTTTAAAATCAACATGAAAAACAATTATTCCGAAAGTATAAAACACAAAAAAATCCTTACCAATGAAAGAAAATGTATCATGCCCCGTTCCCTCCTGCCACCCTGTGGTGCAACAGATGTCCCTTTCTCCAAAAATGTACTCAATGGGATCGTAATGTTGCAACCACACACAAGTTGACCTGCTGTGAGGAAGAGACGAGTTAGTACACTTCAAACATGAAAAAGGTCATTTTAAAATCAACATGAAAAACAATTATTCCGAAAGTATAAAACACAAAAAAATCCTTACCAATGAAAGAAAATGTATCGTGCCCCGTTCCCTCCTGCCACCCTGTGGTGCAACAGATGTCCCTTTCTCCAAAAATGTACTCAATGGGATCGTAATGTTGCAACCACACACAAGTTGACCTGCTGTGAGGAAGAGACGAATTAGTACACTTCAAACATAAAAAAGGTCATTTTAAAATCAACATGAAAAACAATTATTCCAAAAGTATAAAACACAACAAAATCCTTACCAATGAAAGAAAATGTATCGTGCCCCGTTCCCTCCTGCCACCCTGTGGTGCAACAGATGTCCCTTTCTCCAAAAATGTACTCAATGGCATCGTAATGTTGCAACCACACACAAGTTGACCTGCTGTGAGGAAGAGACGAGTTAGTACACTTCAAACATGAAAAAGGTCATTTTAAAATCAACATGAAAAACAATTATTCCGAAAGTATAAAACACAAAAAAATCCTTACCAATGAAAGAAAATGTATCGTGCCACGTTCCCTCCTGCCACCCTGTGGTGCAACAGATGTCCCTTTCTCCAAAAATGTACTCAATGGGATCGTAATGTTGCAACCACACACAAGTTGACCTGCTGTGAGGAAGAGACGAGTTAGTACACTTCAAACATGAAAAAGGTCATTTTAAAATCAACATGAAAAACAATTATTCCAAAAGTATAAAACACAAAAAAATCCTTACCAATGAAAGAAAATGTATCGTGCCCCGTTCCCTCCTGCCACCCTGTGGTGCAACAGATGTCCCTTTCTCCAAAAATGTACTCAATGGGATCGTAATGTTGCAACCACACACAAGTTGACCTGCTGTGAGGAAGAGACGAGTTAGTACACTTCAAACATGAATAAGGTCATTTTAAAATCAACATGAAAAACAATTATTCCGAAAGTATAAAACACAAAAAAATCCTTACCAATGAAAGAAAATGTATCGTGCCACGTTCCCTCCTGCCACCCTGTGGTGCAACAGATGTCCCTTTCTCCAAAAATGTACTCAATGGGATCGTAATGTTGCAACCACACACAAGTTGACCTGCTGTGAGGAAGAGACGAGTTAGTACACTTCAAACATGAAAAAGGTCATTTTAAAATCAACATGAAAAACAATTATTCCAAAAGTATAAAACACAAAAAAATCCTTACCAATGAAAGAAAATGTATCGTGCCACGTTCCCTCCTGCCACCCTGTGGTGCAACAGATGTCCCTTTCTCCAAAAATGTACTCAATGGGATCGTAATGTTGCAACCACACACAAGTTGACCTGCTGTGAGGAAGAGACGAGTTAGTACACTTCAAACATGAAAAAGGTCATTTTAAAATCAACATGAAAAACAATTATTCCGAAAGTATAAAACACAAAAAAATCCTTACCAATGAAAGAAAATGTATCGTGCCCCGTTCCCTCCTGCCACCCTGTGGTGCAACAGATGTCCCTTTCTCCAAAAATGTACTCAATGGGATCGTAATGTTGCAACCACACACAAGTTGACCTGCTGTGAGGAAGAGACGAGTTAGTACACTTCAAACATGAAAAAGGTCATTTTAAAATCAACATGAAAAACAATTATTCCGAAAGTATAAAACACAAAAAAATCCTTACCAATGAAAGAAAATGTATCGTGCCCCGTTCCCTCCTGCCACCCTGTGGTGCAACAGACGTCCCTTTCTCCAAAAATGTACTCAATGGGATCGTAATGTTGCAACCACACACAAGTTGACCTGCTGTGAGGAAGAGACGAGTTAGTACACTTCAAACATGAAAAAGGTCATTTTAAAATCAACATGAAAAACAATTATTCCGAAAGTATAAAACACAAAAAAATCCTTACCAATGAAAGAAAATGTATCGTGCCCCGTTCCCTCCTGCCACCCTGTGGTGCAACAGATGTCCCTTTCTCCAAAAATGTACTCAATGGGATCGTAATGTTGCAACCACACACAAGTTGACCTGCTGTGAGGAAGAGACGAGTTAGTACACTTCAAACATAAAAAAGGTCATTTTAAAATCAACATGAAAAACAATTATTCCAAAAGTATAAAACACAACAAAATCCTTACCAATGAAAGAAAATGTATCGTGCCCCGTTCCCTCCTGCCACCCTGTGGTGCAACAGATGTCCCTTTCTCCAAAAATGTACTCAATGGGATCGTAATGTTGCAACCACACACAAGTTGACCTGCTGTGAGGAAGAGATGAGTTAGTACACTTCAAACATGAAAAAGGTCATTTTAAAATCAACATGAAAAACAATTATTCCGAAAGTATAAAACACAAAAAAATCCTTACCAATGAAAGAAAATGTATCGTGCCCCGTTCCCTCCTGCCACCCTGTGGTGCAACAGATGTCCCTTTCTCCAAAAATGTACTCAATGGGATCGTAATGTTGCAACCACACACAAGTTGACCTGCTGTGAGGAAGAGACGAGTTAGTACACTTCAAACATGAAAAAGGTCATTTTAAAATCAACATGAAAAACAATTATTCCAAAAGTATAAAACACAAAAAAATCCTTACCAATGAAAGAAAATGTATCGTGCCACGTTCCCTCCTGCCACCCTGTGGTGCAACAGATGTCCCTTTCTCCAAAAATGTACTCAATGGGATCGTAATGTTGCAACCACACACAAGTTGACCTGCTGTGAGGAAGAGACGAGTTAGTACACTTCAAACATGAAAAAGGTCATTTTAAAATCAACATGAAAAACAATTATTCCGAAAGTATAAAACACAAAAAAATCCTTACCAATGAAAGAAAATGTATCGTGCCCCGTTCCCTCCTGCCACCCTGTGGTGCAACAGATGTCCCTTTCTCCAAAAATGTACTCAATGGGATCGTAATGTTGCAACCACACACAAGTTGACCTGCCGTGAGGAAGAGACGAGTTAGTACACTTCAAACATGAAAAAGGTCATTTTAAAATCAACATGAAAAACAATTATTCCGAAAGTATAAAACACAAAAAAATCCTTACCAATGAAAGAAAATGTATCGTGCCCCGTTCCCTCCTGCCACCCTGTGGTGCAACAGATGTCCCTTTCTCCAAAAATGTACTCAATGGGATCGTAATGTTGCAACCACACACAAGTTGACCTGCTGTGAGGAAGAGACGAGTTAGTACACTTCAAACATGAAAAAGGTCATTTTAAAATCAACATGAAAAACAATTATTCCGAAAGTATAAAACACAAAAAAATCCTTACCAATGAAAGAAAATGTATCGTGCCCCGTTCCCTCCTGCCACCCTGTGGTGCAACAGATGTCCCTTTCTCCAAAAATGTACTCAATGGGATCGTAATGTTGCAACCACACACAAGTTGACCTGCTGTGAGGAAGAGACGAGTTAGTACACTTCAAACATGAAAAAGGTCATTTTAAAATCAACATGAAAAACAATTATTCCGAAAGTATAAAACACAAAAAAATCCTTACCAATGAAAGAAAATGTATCGTGCCCCGTTCCCTCCTGCCACCCTGTGGTGCAACAGATGTCCCTTTCTCCAAAAATGTACTCAATGGGATCGTAATGTTGCAACCACACACAAGTTGACCTGCTGTGAGGAAGAGACGAGTTAGTACACTTCAAACATAAAAAAGGTCATTTTAAAATCAACATGAAAAACAATTATTCCAAAAGTATAAAACACAGAAAAATCCTTACCAATGAAAGAAAATGTATCGTGCCCCGTTCCCTCCTGCCACCCTGTGGTGCAACAGATGTCCCTTTCTCCAAAAATGTACTCAATGGGATCGTAATGTTGCAACCACACACAAGTTGACCTGCTGTGAGGAAGAGACGAGTTAGTACACTTCAAACATAAAAAAGGTCATTTTAAAATCAACATGAAAAACAATTATTCCAAAAGTATAAAACACAGAAAAATCCTTACCAATGAAAGAAAATGTATCGTGCCCCGTTCCCTCCTGCCACCCTGTGGTGCAACAGATGTCCCTTTCTCCAAAAATGTACTCAATGGGATCGTAATGTAACAACCACACACAAGTTGACCTGCTGTGAGGAAGAGACGAGTTAGTACACTTCAAACATGAAAAAGGTCATTTTAAAATCAACATGAAAAACAATTATTCCGAAAGTATAAAACACAAAAAAATCCTTACCAATGAAAGAAAATGTATCGTGCCCCGTTCCCTCCTGCCACCCTGTGGTGCAACAGATGTCCCTTTCTCCAAAAATGTACTCAATGGGATCGTAATGTTGCAACCACACACAAGTTGACCTGCTGTGAGGAAGAGACGAGTTAGTACACTTCAAACATGAAAAAGGTCATTTTAAAATCAACATGAAAAACAATTATTCCGAAAGTATAAAACACAAAAAAATCCTTACCAATGAAAGAAAATGTATCGTGCCCCGTTCCCTCCTGCCACCCTGTGGTGCAACAGATGTCCCTTTCTCCAAAAATGTACTCAATGGGATCGTAATGTTGCAACCACACACAAGTTGACCTGCTGTGAGGAAGAGACGAGTTAGTACACTTCAAACATAAAAAAGGTCATTTTAAAATCAACATGAAAAACAATTATTCCAAAAGTATAAAACACAAAAAAATCCTTACCAATGAAAGAAAATGTATCGTGCCCCGTTCCCTCCTGCCACCCTGTGGTGCAACAGATGTCCCTTTCTCCAAAAATGTACTCAATGGGATCGTAATGTTGCAACCACACACAAGTTGACCTGCTGTGAGGAAGAGACGAGTTAGTACACTTCAAACATAAAAAAGGTCATTTTAAAATCAACATGAAAAACAATTATTCCGAAAGTATAAAACACAAAAAAATCCTTACCAATGAAAGAAAATGTATCGTGCCCCGTTCCCTCCTGCCACCCTGTGGTGCAACAGATGTCCCTTTCTCCAAAAATGTACTCAATGGGATCGTAATGTTGCAACCACACACAAGTTGACCTGCTGTGAGGAAGAAACGAGTTAGTACACTTCAAACATGAAAAAGGTCATTTTAAAATCAACATGAAAATCAATTATTCCGAAAGTATAAAACACAAAAAAATCCTTACCAATGAAAGAAAATGTATCGTGCCCCGTTCCCTCCTGCCACCCTGTGGTGCAACAGATGTCCCTTTCTCCAAAAATGTACTCAATGGGATCGTAATGTTGCAACCACACACAAGTTGACCTGCTGTGAGGAAGAGACGAGTTAGTACACTTCAAACATGAAAAAGGTCATTTTAAAATCAACACGAAAAACAATTATTCCGAAAGTATAAAACACAAAAAAATCCTTACCAATGAAAGAAAATGTATCGTGCCCCGTTCCCTCCTGCCACCCTGTGGTGCAACAGATGTCCCTTTCTCCAAAAATGTACTCAATGGGATCGTAATGTTACAACCACACACAAGTTGACCTGCTGTGAGGAAGAGACGAGTTAGTACACTTCAAACATGAAAAAGGTCATTTTAAAATCAACATGAAAAACAATTATTCCAAAAGTATAAAACACAAAAAAATCCTTACCAATGAAAGAAAATGTATCGTGCCACGTTCCCTCCTGCCACCCTGTGGTGCAACAGATGTCCCTTTCTCCAAAAATGTACTCAATGGGATCGTAATGTTGCAACCACACACAAGTTGACCTGCTGTGAGGAAGAGACGAGTTAGTACACTTCAAACATGAAAAAGGTCATTTTAAAATCAACATGAAAAACAATTATTCCGAAAGTATAAAACACAAAAAAATCCTTACCAATGAAAGAAAATGTATCGTGCCCCGTTCCCTCCTGCCACCCTGTGGTGCAACAGATGTCCCTTTCTCCAAAAATGTACTCAATGGGATCGTAATGTTGCAACCACACACAAGTTGACCTGCTGTGAGGAAGAAACGAGTTAGTACACTTCAAACATGAAAAAGGTCATTTTAAAATCAACATGAAAAACAATTATTCCAAAAGTATAAAACACAAAAAAATCCTTACCAATGAAAGAAAATGTATCGTGCCACGTTCCCTCCTGCCACCCTGTGGTGCAACAGATGTCCCTTTCTCCAAAAATGTACTCAATGGGATCGTAATGTTGCAACCACACACAAGTTGACCTGCTGTGAGGAAGAAACGAGTTAGTACACTTCAAACATGAAAAAGGTCATTTTAAAATCAACATGAAAAACAATTATTTCGAAAGTATAAAACACAAAAAAATCCTTACCAATGAAAGAAAATGTATCGTGCCCCGTTCCCTCCTGCCACCCTGTGGTGCAACAGATGTCCCTTTCTCCAAAAATGTACTCAATGGGATCGTAATGTTGCAACCACACACAAGTTGACCTGCTGTGAGGAAGAAACGAGTTAGTACACTTCAAACATGAAAAAGGTCATTTTAAAATCAACATGAAAAACAATTATTCCGAAAGTATAAAACACAAAAAAATCCTTACCAATGAAAGAAAATGTATCGTGCCCCGTTCCCTCCTGCCACCCTGTGGTGCAACAGATGTCCCTTTCTCCAAAAATGTACTCAATGGGATCGTAATGTTGCAACCACACACAAGTTGACCTGCTGTGAGGAAGAAACGAGTTAGTACACTTCAAACATGAAAAAGGTCATTTTAAAATCAACATGAAAAACAATTATTCCGAAAGTATAAAACACAAAAAAATCCTTACCAATGAAAGAAAATGTATCGTGCCCCGTTCCCTCCTGCCACCCTGTGGTGCAACAGATGTCCCTTTCTCCAAAAATGTACTCAATGGGATCGTAATGTTGCAACCACACACAAGTTGACCTGCTGTGAGGAAGAAACGAGTTAGTACACTTCAAACATGAAAAAGGTCATTTTAAAATCAACATGAAAAACAATTATTCCGAAAGTATAAAACACAAAAAAATCCTTACCAATGAAAGAAAATGTATCGTGCCCCGTTCCCTCCTGCCACCCTGTGGTGCAACAGATGTCCCTTTCTCCAAAAATGTACTCAATGGGATCGTAATGTTGCAACCACACACAAGTTGACCTGCTGTGAGGAAGAGACGAGTTAGTACACTTCAAACATGAAAAAGGTCATTTTAAAATCAACATGAAAAACAATTATTCCGAAAGTATAAAACACAAAAAAATCCTTACCAATGAAAGAAAATGTATCGTGCCCCGTTCCCTCCTGCCACCCTGTGGTGCAACAGATGTCCCTTTCTCCAAAAATGTACTCAATGGGATCGTAATGTTACAACCACACACAAGTTGACCTGCTGTGAGGAAGAAACGAGTTAGTACACTTCAAACATGAAAAAGGTCATTTTAAAATCAACATGAAAAACAATTATTCCAAAAGTATAAAACACAAAAAAATCCTTACCAATGAAAGAAAATGTATCGTGCCACGTTCCCTCCTGCCACCCTGTGGTGCAACAGATGTCCCTTTCTCCAAAAATGTACTCAATGGGATCGTAATGTTGCAACCACACACAAGTTGACCTGCTGTGAGGAAGAGACGAGTTAGTACACTTCAAACATGAAAAAGGTCATTTTAAAATCAACATGAAAAACAATTATTCCGAAAGTATAAAACACAAAAAAATCCTTACCAATGAAAGAAAATGTATCGTGCCCCGTTCCCTCCTGCCACCCTGTGGTGCAACAGATGTCCCTTTCTCCAAAAATGTACTCAATGGGATCGTAATGTTGCAACCACACACAAGTTGACCTGCTGTGAGGAAGAGACGAGTTAGTACACTTCAAACATGAAAAAGGTCATTTTAAAATCAACATGAAAAACAATTATTCCAAAAGTATAAAACACAAAAAAATCCTTACCAATGAAAGAAAATGTATCGTGCCACGTTCCCTCCTGCCACCCTGTGGTGCAACAGATGTCCCTTTCTCCAAAAATGTACTCAATGGGATCGTAATGTTGCAACCACACACAAGTTGACCTGCTGTGAGGAAGAGACGAGTTAGTACACTTCAAACATGAAAAAGGTCATTTTAAAATCAACATGAAAAACAATTATTCCGAAAGTATAAAACACAAAAAAATCCTTACCAATGAAAGAAAATGTATCGTGCCCCGTTCCCTCCTGCCACCCTGTGGTGCAACAGATGTCCCTTTCTCCAAAAATGTACTCAATGGGATCGTAATGTTGCAACCACACACAAGTTGACCTGCTGTGAGGAAGAAACGAGTTAGTACACTTCAAACATGAAAAAGGTCATTTTAAAATCAACATGAAAAACAATTATTCCGAAAGTATAAAACACAAAAAAATCCTTACCAATGAAAGAAAATGTATCGTGCCACGTTCCCTCCTCCCACCCTGTGGTGCAACAGATGTCCCTTTCTCCAAAAATGTACTCAATGGGATCGTAATGTTGCAACCACACACAAGTTGACCTGCTGTGAGGAAGAGACGAGTTAGTACACTTCAAACATGAAAAAGGTCATTTTAAAATCAACATGAAAAACAATTATTCCGAAAGTATAAAACACAAAAAAATCATTACCAATGAAAGAAAATGTATCGTGCCCCGTTCCCTCCTGCCACCCTGTGGTGCAACAGATGTCCCTTTCTCCAAAAATGTACTCAGTGGGATCGTAATGTTGCAACCACACACAAGTTGACCTGCTGTGAGGAAGAGACGAGTTAGTACACTTCAAACATGAAACAGTTCATTTTAAAATCAACATGAAAAACAGTTATTCCAAAAGTATAAAACACAAAAAAATCCTTACCAATGAAAGAAAATGTATCGTGCCCCGTTCCCTCCTGCCACCCTGTGGTGCAACAGATGTCCCTTTCTCCAAAAATGTACTCAATGGGATCGTAATGTTGCAACCACACACAAGTTGACCTGCTGTGAGGAAGAGACGAGTTAGTACACTTCAAACATGAAAAAGGTCATTTTAAAATCAACATGAAAAACAATTATTCCGAAAGTATAAAACACAAAAAAATCATTACCAATGAAAGAAAATGTATCGTGCCCCGTTCCCTCCTGCCACCCTGTGGTGCAACAGATGTCCCTTTCTCCAAAAATGTACTCAGTGGGATCGTAATGTTGCAACCACACACAAGTTGACCTGCTGTGAGGAAGAGACGAGTTAGTACACTTCAAACATGAAAAAGGTCATTTTAAAATCAACATGAAAAACAATTATTCCGAAAGTATAAAACACAAAAAAATCCTTACCAATGAAAGAAAATGTATCGTGCCCCGTTCCCTCCTGCCACCCTGTGGTGCAACAGATGTCCCTTTCTCCAAAAATGTACTCAGTGGGATCGTAATGTTGCAACCGCACACAAGTTGACCTGCTGTGAGGAAGAGACGAGTTAGTACACTTCAAACATGAAAAAGGTCATTTTAAAATCAACATGAAAAACAATTATTCCGAAAGTATAAAACACAAAAAAATCCTTACCAATGAAAGAAAATGTATCGTGCCCCGTTCCCTCCTGCCACCCTGTGGTGCAACAGATGTCCCTTTCTCCAAAAATGTACTCAATGGGATCGTAATGTTGCAACCACACACAAGTTGACCTGCTGTGAGGAAGAGACGAGTTAGTACACTTCAAACATAAAAAAGGTCATTTTAAAATCAACATGAAAAACAATTATTCCAAAAGTATAAAACACAACAAAATCCTTACCAATGAAAGAAAATGTATCGTGCCCCGTTCCCTCCTGCTACCCTGTGGTGCAACAGATGTCCCTTTCTCCAAAAATGTACTCAATGGGATCGTAATGTTGCAACCGCACACAAGTTGACCTGCTGTGAGGAAGAGACGAGTTAGTACACTTCAAACATAAAAAAGGTCATTTTAAAATCAACATGAAAAACAATTATTCCGAAAGTATAAAACACAAAAAAATCCTTACCAATGAAAGAAAATGTATCGTGCCCCGTTCCCTCCTGCCACCCTGTGGTGCAACAGATGTCCCTTTCTCCAAAAATGTACTCAGTGGGATCGTAATGTTGCAACCACACACAAGTTGACCTGCTGTGAGGAAGAGACGAGTTAGTACACTTCAAACATGAAAAAGGTCATTTTAAAATCAACATGAAAAACAATTATTCCGAAAGTATAAAACACAAAAAAATCCTTACCAATGAAAGAAAATGTATCGTGCCCCGTTCCCTCCTGCCACCCTGTGGTGCAACAGATGTCCCTTTCTCCAAAAATGTACTCAGTGGGATCGTAATGTTGCAACCGCACACAAGTTGACCTGCTGTGAGGAAGAGACGAGTTAGTACACTTCAAACATGAAAAAGGTCATTTTAAAATCAACATGAAAAACAATTATTCCGAAAGTATAAAACACAAAAAAATCCTTACCAATGAAAGAAAATGTATCGTGCCCCGTTCCCTCCTGCCACCCTGTGGTGCAACAGATGTCCCTTTCTCCAAAAATGTACTCAATGGGATCGTAATGTTGCAACCACACACAAGTTGACCTGCTGTGAGGAAGAGACGAGTTAGTACACTTCAAACATAAAAAAGGTCATTTTAAAATCAACATGAAAAACAATTATTCCAAAAGTATAAAACACAACAAAATCCTTACCAATGAAAGAAAATGTATCGTGCCCCGTTCCCTCCTGCTACCCTGTGGTGCAACAGATGTCCCTTTCTCCAAAAATGTACTCAATGGGATCGTAATGTTGCAACCGCACACAAGTTGACCTGCTGTGAGGAAGAGACGAGTTAGTACACTTCAAACATAAAAAAGGTCATTTTAAAATCAACATGAAAAACAATTATTCCGAAAGTATAAAACACAAAAAAATCCTTACCAATGAAAGAAAATGTATCGTGCCCCGTTCCCTCCTGCCACCCTGTGGTGCAACAGATGTCCCTTTCTCCAAAAATGTACTCAATGGGATCGTAATGTTGCAACCACACACAAGTTGACCTGCTGTGAGGAAGAGACGAGTTAGTACACTTCAAACATAAAAAAGGTCATTTTAAAATCAACATGAAAAACAATTATTCCAAAAGTATAAAACACAACAAAATCCTTACCAATGAAAGAAAATGTATCGTGCCCCGTTCCCTCCTGCCACCCTGTGGTGCAACAGATGTCCCTTTCTCCAAAAATGTACTCAATGGGATCGTAATGTTGCAACCACACACAAGTTGACCTGCTGTGAGGAAGAGACGAGTTAGTACACTTCAAACATGAAAAAGGTCATTTTAAAATCAACATGAAAAACAATTATTCCAAAAGTATAAAACACAAAAAAATCCTTACCAATGAAAGAAAATGTATCGTGCCCCGTTCCCTCCTGCCACCCTGTGGTGCAACAGATGTCCCTTTCTCCAAAAATGTACTCAATGGGATCGTAATGTTGCAACCGCACACAAGTTGACCTGCTGTGAGGAAGAGACGAGTTAGTACACTTCAAACATGAAAAAGGTCATTTTAAAATCAACATGAAAAACAATTATTCCGAAAGTATAAAACACAAAAAAATCCTTACCAATGAAAGAAAATGTATCGTGCCCCGTTCCCTCCTGCCACCCTGTGGTGCAACAGATGTCCCTTTCTCCAAAAATGTACTCAATGGGATCGTAATGTTGCAACCACACACAAGTTGACCTGCTGTGAGGAAGAGACGAGTTAGTACACTTCAAACATAAAAAAGGTCATTTTAAAATCAACATGAAAAACAATTATTCCAAAAGTATAAAACACAACAAAATCCTTACCAATGAAAGAAAATGTATCGTGCCCCGTTCCCTCCTGCCACCCTGTGGTGCAACAGATGTCCCTTTCTCCAAAAATGTACTCAATGGGATCGTAATGTTGCAACCACACACAAGTTGACCTGCTGTGAGGAAGAGACGAGTTAGTACACTTCAAACATGAAAAAGGTCATTTTAAAATCAACATGAAAAACAATTATTCCGAAAGTATAAAACACAAAAAAATCCTTACCAATGAAAGAAAATGTATCGTGCCCCGTTCCCTCCTGCCACCCTGTGGTGCAACAGATGTCCCTTTCTCCAAAAATGTACTCAATGGGATCGTAATGTTGCAACCACACACAAGTTGACCTGCTGTGAGGAAGAGACGAGTTAGTACACTTCAAACATAAAAAAGGTCATTTTAAAATCAACATGAAAAACAATTATTCCAAAAGTATAAAACACAACAAAATCCTTACCAATGAAAGAAAATGTATCGTGCCCCGTTCCCTCCTGCCACCCTGTGGTGCAACAGATGTCCCTTTCTCCAAAAATGTACTCAATGGGATCGTAATGTTGCAACCACACACAAGTTGACCTGCTGTGAGGAAGAGACGAGTTAGTACACTTCAAACATGAAAAAGGTCATTTTAAAATCAACATGAAAAACAATTATTCCGAAAGTATAAAACACAAAAAAATCCTTACCAATGAAAGAAAATGTATCGTGCCCCGTTCCCTCCTGCCACCCTGTGGTGCAACAGATGTCCCTTTCTCCAAAAATGTACTCAATGGGATCGTAATGTTGCAACCACACACAAGTTGACCTGCTGTGAGGAAGAGACGAGTTAGTACACTTCAAACATGAAAAAGGTCATTTTAAAATCAACATGAAAAACAATTATTCCGAAAGTATAAAACACAAAAAAATCCTTACCAATGAAAGAAAATGTATCGTGCCCCGTTCCCTCCTGCCACCCTGTGGTGCAACAGATGTCCCTTTCTCCAAAAATGTACTCAATGGGATCGTAATGTTGCAACCACACACAAGTTGACCTGCTGTGAGGAAGAGACGAGTTAGTACACTTCAAACATAAAAAAGGTCATTTTAAAATCAACATGAAAAACAATTATTCCAAAAGTATAAAACACAACAAAATCCTTACCAATGAAAGAAAATGTATCGTGCCCCGTTCCCTCCTGCCACCCTGTGGTGCAACAGATGTCCCTTTCTCCAAAAATGTACTCAATGGGATCGTAATGTTGCAACCGCACACAAGTTGACCTGCTGTGAGGAAGAGACGAGTTAGTACACTTCAAACATGAAAAAGGTCATTTTAAAATCAACATGAAAAACAATTATTCCGAAAGTATAAAACACAAAAAAATCCTTACCAATGAAAGAAAATGTATCGTGCCCCGTTCCCTCCTGCCACCCTGTGGTGCAACAGATGTCCCTTTCTCCAAAAATGTACTCAATGGGATCGTAATGTTGCAACCACACACAAGTTGACCTGCTGTGAGGAAGAGACGAGTTAGTACACTTCAAACATAAAAAAGGTCATTTTAAAATCAACATGAAAAACAATTATTCCAAAAGTATAAAACACAACAAAATCCTTACCAATGAAAGAAAATGTATCGTGCCCCGTTCCCTCCTGCCACCCTGTGGTGCAACAGATGTCCCTTTCTCCAAAAATGTACTCAATGGGATCGTAATGTTGCAACCGCACACAAGTTGACCTGCTGTGAGGAAGAGACGAGTTAGTACACTTCAAACATGAAAAAGGTCATTTTAAAATCAACATGAAAAACAATTATTCCGAAAGTATAAAACACAAAAAAATCCTTACCAATGAAAGAAAATGTATCGTGCCCCGTTCCCTCCTGCTACCCTGTGGTGCAACAGATGTCCCTTTCTCCAAAAATGTACTCAATGGGATCGTAATGTTGCAACCACACACAAGTTGACCTGCTGTGAGGAAGAGACGAGTTAGTACACTTCAAACATGAAACAGGTCATTTTAAAATCAACATGAAAAACAGTTATTCCAAAAGTATAAAACACAAAAAAATCCTTACCAATGAAAGAAAATGTATCGTACCCCGTTCCCTCCTGCTACCCTCTGGTGCAACAGATGTCCCTTTCTCCAAAAATGTACTCAATGGGATCGTAATGTTGCAACCACACACAAGTTGACCTGCTGTGAGGAAGAGACGAGTTAGTACACTTCAAACATGAAACAGGTCATTTTAAAATCAACATGAAAAACAGTTATTCCAAAAGTATAAAACACAAAAAAATCCTTACCAATGAAAGAAAATGTATCGTGCCCCGTTCCCTCCTGCTACCCTGTGGTGCAACAGATGTCCCTTTCTCCAAAAATGTACTCAATGGGATCGTAATGTTGCAACCACACACAAGTTGACCTGCTGTGAGGAAGAGACGAGTTAGTACACTTCAAACATGAAACAGGTCATTTTAAAATCAACATGAAAAACAGTTATTCCAAAAGTATAAAACACAAAAAAATCCTTACCAATGAAAGAAAATGTATCGTGCCCCGTTCCCTCCTGCTACCCTGTGGTGCAACAGATGTCCCTTTCTCCAAAAATGTACTCAATGGGATCGTAATGTTGCAACCACACACAAGTTGACCTGCTGTGAGGAAGAGACGAGTTAGTACACTTCAAACATGAAACAGGTCATTTTAAAATCAACATGAAAAACAGTTATTCCAAAAGTATAAAACACAAAAAAATCCTTACCAATGAAAGAAAATGTATCGTGCCCCGTTCCCTCCTGCCACCCTGTGGTGCAACAGATGTCCCTTTCTCCAAAAATGTACTCAATGGGATCGTAATGTTGCAACCACACACAAGTTGACCTGCTGTGAGGAAGAGACGAGTTAGTACACTTCAAACATGAAAAAGGTCATTTTAAAATCAACATGAAAAACAATTATTCCAAAAGTATAAAACACAAGAAATCCTTACCAATGAAGGAAAATGTATCGTGCCCCGTTCCCTCCTGCCACCCTGTGGTGCAACAGATGTCCCTTTCTCCAAAAATGTACTCAATGGGATCGTAATGTTGCAACCACACACAAGTTGACCTGCTGTGAGGAAGAGACGAGTTAGTACACTTCAAACATGAAAAAGGTCATTTTAAAATCAACATGAAAAACAATTATTCCAAAAGTATAAAACACAAAAAATCCTTGCCAATGAAAGAAAATGTATCGTGCCCCGTTCCCTCCTGCCACCCTGTGGTGCAACAGATGTCCCTTTCTCCAAAAATGTACTCAATGGGATCGTAATGTTGCAACCACACACAAGTTGACCTGCTGTGAGGAAGAGACGAGTTAGTACACTTCAAACATGAAAAAGGTCATTTTAAAATCAACATGAAAAACAATTATTCCGAAAGTATAAAACACAAAAAAATCCTTACCAATGAAAGAAAATGTATCGTGCCCCGTTCCCTCCTGCCACCCTGTGGTGCAACAGATGTCCCTTTCTCCAAAAATGTACTCAATGGGATCGTAATGTTGCAACCACACACAAGTTGACCTGCTGTGAGGAAGAGACGAGTTAGTACACTTCAAACATGAAAAAGGTCATTTTAAAATCAACATGAAAAACAATTATTCCGAAAGTATAAAACACAAAAAAATCCTTACCAATGAAAGAAAATGTATCGTGCCCCGTTCCCTCCTGCCACCCTGTGGTGCAACAGATGTCCCTTTCTCCAAAAATGTACTCAATGGGATCGTAATGTTGCAACCGCACACAAGTTGACCTGCTGTGAGGAAGAGACGAGTTAGTACACTTCAAACATGAAAAAGGTCATTTTAAAATCAACATGAAAAACAATTATTCCAAAAGTATAAAACACAAAAAAATCCTTACCAATGAAAGAAAATGTATCGTGCCCCGTTCCCTCCTGCCACCCTGTGGTGCAACAGATGTCCCTTTCTCCAAAAATGTACTCAGTGGGATCGTAATGTTGCAACCACACACAAGTTGACCTGCTGTGAGGAAGAGACGAGTTAGTACACTTCAAACATGAAACAGGTCATTTTAAAATCAACATGAAAAACAGTTATTCCAAAAGTATAAAACACAAAAAAATCCTTACCAATGAAAGAAAATGTATCGTGCCCCGTTCCCTCCTGCTACCCTGTGGTGCAACAGATGTCCCTTTCTCCAAAAATGTACTCAATGGGATCGTAATGTTGCAACCACACACAAGTTGACCTGCTGTGAGGAAGAGACGAGTTAGTACACTTCAAACATGAAAAAGGTCATTTTAAAATCAACATGAAAAACAATTATTCCGAAAGTATAAAACACAAAAAAATCCTTACCAATGAAAGAAAATGTATCGTGCCCCGTTCCCTCCTGCCACCCTGTGGTGCAACAGATGTCCCTTTCTCCAAAAATGTACTCAATGGGATCGTAATGTTGCAACCACACACAAGTTGACCTGCTGTGAGGAAGAAACGAGTTAGTACACTTCAAACATGAAAAAGGTCATTTTAAAATCAACATGAAAAACAATTATTCCGAAAGTATAAAACACAAAAAAATCCTTACCAATGAAAGAAAATGTATCGTGCCCCGTTCCCTCCTGCCACCCTGTGGTGCAACAGATGTCCCTTTCTCCAAAAATGTACTCAATGGGATCGTAATGTTGCAACCACACACAAGTTGACCTGCTGTGAGGAAGAGACGAGTTAGTACACTTCAAACATGAAAAAGGTCATTTTAAAATCAACATGAAAAACAATTATTCCGAAAGTATAAAACACAAAAAAAACCTTACCAATGAAAGAAAATGTATCGTGCCCCGTTCCCTCCTGCCACCCTGTGGTGCAACAGATGTCCCTTTCTCCAAAAATGTACTCAGTGGGATCGTAATGTTGCAACCACACACAAGTTGACCTGCTGTGAGGAAGAGACGAGTTAGTACACTTCAAACATGAAACAGGTCATTTTAAAATCAACATGAAAAACAGTTATTCCAAAAGTATAAAACACAAAAAAATACTTACCAATGAAAGAAAATGTATCGTGCCCCGTTCCCTCCTGCTACCCTGTGGTGCAACAGATGTCCCTTTCTCCAAAAATGTACTCAATGGGATCGTAATGTTGCAACCACACACAAGTTGACCTGCTGTGAGGAAGAGACGAGTTAGTACACTTCAAACATGAAAAAGGTCATTTTGAAATCAACATGAAAAACAATTATTCCGAAAGTATAAAACACAAAAAAATCCTTACCAATGAAAGAAAATGTATCGTGCCCCGTTCCCTCCTGCCACCCTGTGGTGCAACAGATGTCCCTTTCTCCAAAAATGTACTCAATGGGATCGTAATGTTGCAACCACACACAAGTTGACCTGCTGTGAGGAAGAAACGAGTTAGTACACTTCAAACATGAAAAAGGTCATTTTAAAATCAACATGAAAAACAATTATTCCGAAAGTATAAAACACAAAAAAATCCTTACCAATGAAAGAAAATGTATCGTGCCCCGTTCCCTCCTGCCACCCTGTGGTGCAACAGATGTCCCTTTCTCCAAAAATGTACTCAATGGGATCGTAATGTTGCAACCACACACAAGTTGACCTGCTGTGAGGAAGAAACGAGTTAGTACACTTCAAACATGAAAAAGGTCATTTTAAAATCAACATGAAAAACAATTATTCCGAAAGTATAAAACACAAAAAAATCCTTACCAATGAAAGAAAATGTATCGTGCCCCGTTCCCTCCTGCCACCCTGTGGTGCAACAGATGTCCCTTTCTCCAAAAATGTACTCAATGGGATCGTAATGTTGCAACCACACACAAGTTGACCTGCTGTGAGGAAGAGACGAGTTAGTACACTTCAAACATGAAAAAGGTCATTTTAAAATCAACATGAAAAACAATTATTCCGAAAGTATAAAACACAAAAAAATCCTTACCAATGAAAGAAAATGTATCGTGCCCCGTTCCCTCCTGCTACCCTGTGGTGCAACAGATGTCCCTTTCTCCAAAAATGTACTCAATGGGATCGTAATGTTGCAACCACACACAAGTTGACCTGCTGTGAGGAAGAGACGAGTTAGTACACTTCAAACATGAAAAAGGTCATTTTAAAATCAACATGAAAAACAATTATTCCGAAAGTATAAAACACAAAAAAATCCTTACCAATGAAAGAAAATGTATCGTGCCCCGTTCCCTCCTGCCACCCTGTGGTGCAACAGATGTCCCTTTCTCCAAAAATGTACTCAATGGGATCGTAATGTTGCAACCACACACAAGTTGACCTGCTGTGAGGAAGAAACGAGTTAGTACACTTCAAACATGAAAAAGGTCATTTTAAAATCAACATGAAAAACAATTATTCCGAAAGTATAAAACACAAAAAAATCCTTACCAATGAAAGAAAATGTATCGTGCCCCGTTCCCTCCTGCCACCCTGTGGTGCAACAGATGTCCCTTTCTCCAAAAATGTACTCAATGGGATCGTAATGTTGCAACCACACACAAGTTGACCTGCTGTGAGGAAGAAACGAGTTAGTACACTTCAAACATGAAAAAGGTCATTTTAAAATCAACATGAAAAACAGTTATTCCAAAAGTATAAAACACAAAAAAATCCTTACCAATGAAAGAAAATGTATCGTGCCCCGTTCCCTCCTGCCACCCTGTGGTGCAACAGATGTCCCTTTCTCCAAAAATGTACTCAATGGGATCGTAATGTTGCAACCACACACAAGTTGACCTGCTGTGAGGAAGAGACGAGTTAGTACACTTCAAACATGAAAAAGGTCATTTTAAAATCAACATGAAAAACAATTATTCCAAAAGTATAAAACACAAAAAAATCCTTACCAATGAAAGAAAATGTATCGTGCCCCGTTCCCTCCTGCCACCCTGTGGTGCAACAGATGTCCCTTTCTCCAAAAATGTACTCAATGGGATCGTAATGTTGCAACCACACACAAGTTGACCTGCTGTGAGGAAGAAACGAGTTAGTACACTTCAAACATGAAAAAGGTCATTTTAAAATCAACATGAAAAACAATTATTCCGAAAGTATAAAACACAAAAAAATCCTTACCAATGAAAGAAAATGTATCGTGCCCCGTTCCCTCCTGCCACCCTGTGGTGCAACAGATGTCCCTTTCTCCTAAAATGTACTCAATGGGATCGTAATGTTGCAACCACACACAAGTTGACCTGCTGTGAGGAAGAAACGAGTTAGTACACTTCAAACATGAAAAAGGTCATTTTAAAATCAACATGAAAAACAATTATTCCGAAAGTATAAAACACAAAAAAATCCTTACCAATGAAAGAAAATGTATCGTGCCCCGTTCCCTCCTGCCACCCTGTGGTGCAACAGATGTCCCTTTCTCCAAAAATGTACTCAATGGGATCGTAATGTTGCAACCACACACAAGTTGACCTGCTGTGAGGAAGAAACGAGTTAGTACACTTCAAACATGAAAAAGGTCATTTTAAAATCAACATGAAAAACAATTATTCCGAAAGTATAAAACACAAAAAAATCCTTACCAATGAAAGAAAATGTATCGTGCCCCGTTCCCTCCTGCCACCCTGTGGTGCAACAGATGTCCCTTTCTCCAAAAATGTACTCAATGGGATCGTAATGTTGCAACCACACACAAGTTGACCTGCTGTGAGGAAGAAACGAGTTAGTACACTTCAAACATGAAAAAGGTCATTTTAAAATCAACATGTAAAACAATTATTCCGAAAGTATAAAACACAAAAAAATCCTTACCAATGAAAGAAAATGTATCGTGCCCCGTTCCCTCCTGCCACCCTGTGGTGCAACAGATGTCCCTTTCTCCAAAAATGTACTCAATGGGATCGTAATGTTGCAACCACACACAAGTTGACCTGCTGTGAGGAAGAAACGAGTTAGTACACTTCAAACATGAAAAAGGTCATTTTAAAATCAACATGAAAAACAGTTATTCCAAAAGTATAAAACACAAAAAAATCCTTACCAATGAAAGAAAATGTATCGTGCCCCGTTCCCTCCTGCCAACCTGTGGTGCAACAGATGTCCCTTTCTCCAAAAATGTACTCAATGGGATCGTAATGTTGCAACCACACACAAGTTGACCTGCTGTGAGGAAGAAACGAGTTAGTACACTTCAAACATGAAAAAGGTCATTTTAAAATCAACATGAAAAACAGTTATTCCAAAAGTATAAAACACAAAAAAATCCTTACCAATGAAAGAAAATGTATCGTGCCCCGTTCCCTCCTGCCACCCTGTGGTGCAACAGATGTCCCTTTCTCCAAAAATGTACTCAATGGGATCGTAATGTTGCAACCACACACAAGTTGACCTGCTGTGAGGAAGAAACGAGTTAGTACACTTCAAACATGAAAAAGGTCATTTTAAAATCAACATGAAAAACAATTATCCCGAAAGTATAAAACACAAAAAAATCCTTACCAATGAAAGAAAATGTATCGTGCCCCGTTCCCTCCTGCCACCCTGTGGTGCAACAGATGTCCCTTTCTCCAAAAATGTACTCAATGGGATCGTAATGTTGCAACCACACACAAGTTGACCTGCTGTGAGGAAGAAACGAGTTAGTACACTTCAAACATGAAAAAGGTCATTTTAAAATCAACATGAAAAACAGTTATTCCAAAAGTATAAAACACAAAAAAATCCTTACCAATGAAAGAAAATGTATCGTGCCCCGTTCCCTCCTGCCACCCTGTGGTGCAACAGATGTCCCTTTCTCCAAAAATGTACTCAATGGGATCGTAATGTTGCAACCACACACAAGTTGACCTGCTGTGAGGAAGAAACGAGTTAGTACACTTCAAACATGAAAAAGGTCATTTTAAAATCAACATGAAAAACAGTTATTCCAAAAGTATAAAACACAAAAAAATCCTTACCAATGAAAGAAAATGTATCGTGCCCCGTTCCCTCCTGCCACCCTGTGGTGCAACAGATGTCCCTTTCTCCAAAAATGTACTCAGTGGGATCGTAATGTTGCAACCACACACAAGTTGACCTGCTGTGAGGAAGAGACGAGTTAGTACACTTCAAACATGAAACAGGTCATTTTAAAATCAACATGAAAAACAGTTATTCCAAAAGTATAAAACACAAAAAAATCCTTACCAATGAAAGAAAATGTATCGTGCCCCGTTCCCTCCTGCTACCCTGTGGTGCAACAGATGTCCCTTTCTCCAAAAATGTACTCAATGGGATCGTAATGTTGCACCCACACACAAGTTGACCTGCTGTGAGGAAGAAACGAGTTAGTACACTTCAAACATGAAAAAGGTCATTTTAAAATCAACATGAAAAACAATTATTCCGAAAGTATAAAACACAAAAAAATCCTTACCAATGAAAGAAAATGTATCGTGCCCCGTTCCCTCCTGCCACCCTGTGGTGCAACAGATGTCCCTTTCTCCAAAAATGTACTCAATGGGATCGTAATGTTGCAACCACACACAAGTTGTCCTGCTGTGAGGAAGAGACGAGTTAGTACACTTCAAACATGAAAAAGGTCATTTTAAAATCAACATGAAAAACAATTATTCCGAAAGTATAAAACACAAAAAAATCCTTACCAATGAAAGAAAATGTATCGTGCCCCGTTCCCTCCTGCCACCCTGTGGTGCAACAGATGTCCCTTTCTCCAAAAATGTACTCAATGGGATCGTAATGTTGCAACCACACACAAGTTGACCTGCTGTGAGGAAGAGACGAGTTAGTACACTTCAAACATGAAAAAGGTCATTTTAAAAGTCAACATGAAAAACAATTATTCCGAAAGTATAAAACACAAAAAAATCCTTACCAATGAAAGAAAATGTATCGTGCCCCGTTCCCTCCTGCCACCCTGTGGTGCAACAGATGTCCCTTTCTGCAAAAATGTACTCAATGGGATCGTAATGTTGCAACCACACACAAGTTGACCTGCTGTGAGGAAGAAACGAGTTAGTACACTTCAAACATGAAAAAGGTCATTTTAAAATCAACATGAAAAACAATTATTCCGAAAGTATAAAACACAAAAAAATCCTTACCAATGAAAGAAAATGTATCGTGCCCCGTTCCCTTCTGCCACCCTGTGGTGCAACAGATGTCCCTTTCTCCAAAAATGTACTCAATGGGATCGTAATGTTGCAACCACACACAAGTTGACCTGCTGTGAGGAAGAAACGAGTTAGTACACTTCAAACATGAAAAAGGTCATTTTAAAATCAACATGAAAAACAATTATTCCGAAAGTATAAAACACAAAAAAATCCTTACCAATGAAAGAAATTGTATCGTGCCCCGTTCCCTCCTGCCACCCTGTGGTGCAACAGATGTCCCTTTCTCCAAAAATGTACTCAATGGGATCGTAATGTTGCAACCACACACAAGTTGACCTGCTGTGAGGAAGAGACGAGTTAGTACACTTCAAACATGAAAAAGGTCATTTTAAAATCAACATGAGAAACAATTATTCCGAAAGTATAAAACACAAAAAAATCCTTACCAATGAAAGAAAATGTATCGTGCCCCGTTCCCTCCTGCCACCCTGTGGTGCAACAGATGTCCCTTTCTCCAAAAATGTACTCAATGGGATCGTAATGTTGCAACCACACACAAGTTGACCTGCTGTGAGGAAGAAACGAGTTAGTACACTTCAAACATGAAAAAGGTCATTTTAAAATCATTATGAAAAACAATTATTCCAAAAGTATAAAACACAAAAAAATCCTTACCAATGAAAGAAAATGTATCGTGCCCCGTTCCCTCCTGCCACCCTGTGGTGCAACAGATGTCCCTTTCTCCAAAAATGTACTCAATGGGATCGTAATGTTGCAACCACACACAAGTTGACCTGCTGTGAGGAAGAAACGAGTTAGTACACTTCAAACATGAAAAAGGTCATTTTAAAATCAACATGAAAAACAGTTATTCCAAAAGTATAAAACACAAAAAAATCCTTACCAATGAAAGAAAAGGTATCGTGCCCCGTTCCCTCCTGCCACCCTGTGGTGCAACAGATGTCCCTTTCTCCAAAAATGTACTCAATGGGATCGTAATGTTGCAACCACACACAAGTTGACCTGCTGTGAGGAAGAAACGAGTTAGTACACTTCAAACATGAAAAAGGTCATTTTAAAATCAACATGAAAAACAGTTATTCCAAAAGTATAAAACACAAAAAAATCCTTACCAATGAAAGAAAATGTATCGTGCCCCGTTCCCTCCTGCCACCCTGTGGTGCAACAGATGTCCCTTTCTCCAAAAATGTACTCAATGGGATCGTAATGTTGCAACCACACACAAGTTGACCTGCTGTGAGGAAGAGACGAGTTAGTACACTTCAAACATGAAAAAGGTCATTTTAAAATCAACATGAAAAACAATTATTCCGAAAGTATAAAACACAAAAAAATCCTTACCAATGAAAGAAAATGTATCGTGCCCCGTTCCCTCCTGCCACCCTGTGGTGCAACAGATGTCCCTTTCTCCAAAAATGTACTCAATGGGATCGTAATGTTGCAACCACACACAAGTTGACCTGCTGTGAGGAAGAAACGAGTTAGTACACTTCAAACATGAAAAAGGTCATTTTAAAATCAACATGAAAAACAATTATCCCGAAAGTATAAAACACAAAAAATCCTTACCAATGAAAGAAAATGTATCGTGCCCCGTTCCCTCCTGCCACCCTGTGGTGCAACAGATGTCCCTTTCTCCAAAAATGTACTCAATGGGATCGTAATGTTGCAACCACACACAAGTTGACCTGCTGTGAGGAAGAAACGAGTTAGTACACTTCAAACATGAAAAAGGTCATTTTAAAATCAACATGAAAAACAGTTATTCCAAAAGTATAAAACACAAAAAAATCCTTACCAATGAAAGAAAATGTATCGTGCCCCGTTCCCTCCTGCCACCCTGTGGTGCAACAGATGTCCCTTTCTCCAAAAATGTACTCAATGGGATCGTAATGTTGCAACCACACACAAGTTGACCTGCTGTGAGGAAGAAACGAGTTAGTACACTTCAAACATGAAAAAGGTCATTTTAAAATCAACATGAAAAACAGTTATTCCAAAAGTATAAAACACAAAAAAATCCTTACCAATGAAAGAAAATGTATCGTGCCCCGTTCCCTCCTGCCACCCTGTGGTGCAACAGATGTCCCTTTCTCCAAAAATGTACTCAGTGGGATCGTAATGTTGCAACCACACACAAGTTGACCTGCTGTGAGGAAGAGACGAGTTAGTACACTTCAAACATGAAACAGGTCATTTTAAAATCAACATGAAAAACAGTTATTCCAAAAGTATAAAACACAAAAAAATCCTTACCAATGAAAGAAAATGTATCGTGCCCCGTTCCCTCCTGCTACCCTGTGGTGCAACAGATGTCCCTTTCTCCAAAAATGTACTCAATGGGATCGTAATGTTGCACCCACACACAAGTTGACCTGCTGTGAGGAAGAAACGAGTTAGTACACTTCAAACATGAAAAAGGTCATTTTAAAATCAACGAGAAAAACAATTATTCCGAAAGTATAAAACACAAAAAAATCCTTACCAATGAAAGAAAATGTATCGTGCCCCGTTCCCTCCTGCCACCCTGTGGTGCAACAGATGTCCCTTTCTCCAAAAATGTACTCAATGGGATCGTAATGTTGCAACCACACACAAGTTGTCCTGCTGTGAGGAAGAGACGAGTTAGTACACTTCAAACATGAAAAAGGTCATTTTAAAATCAACATGAAAAACAATTATTCCGAAAGTATAAAACACAAAAAAATCCTTACCAATGAAAGAAAATGTATCGTGCCCCGTTCCCTCCTGCCACCCTGTGGTGCAACAGATGTCCCTTTCTCCAAAAATGTACTCAATGGGATCGTAATGTTGCAACCACACTCAAGTTGACCTGCTGTGAGGAAGAGACGAGTTAGTACACTTCAAACATGAAAAAGGTCATTTTAAAAGTCAACATGAAAAACAATTATTCCGAAAGTATAAAACACAAAAAAATCCTTACCAATGAAAGAAAATGTATCGTGCCCCGTTCCCTCCTGCCACCCTGTGGTGCAACAGATGTCCCTTTCTGCAAAAATGTACTCAATGGGATCGTAATGTTGCAACCACACACAAGTTGACCTGCTGTGAGGAAGAAACGAGTTAGTACACTTCAAACATGAAAAAGGTCATTTTAAAATCAACATGAAAAACAATTATTCCGAAAGTATAAAACACAAAAAAATCCTTACCAATGAAAGAAAATGTATCGTGCCCCGTTCCCTTCTGCCACCCTGTGGTGCAACAGATGTCCCTTTCTCCAAAAATGTACTCAATGGGATCGTAATGTTGCAACCACACACAAGTTGACCTGCTGTGAGGAAGAAACGAGTTAGTACACTTCAAACATGAAAAAGGTCATTTTAAAATCAACATGAAAAACAATTATTCCGAAAGTATAAAACACAAAAAAATCCTTACCAATGAAAGAAAATGTATCGTGCCCCGTTCCCTCCTGCCACCCTGTGGTGCAACAGATGTCCCTTTCTCCAAAAATGTACTCAATGGGATCGTAATGTTGCAACCACACACAAGTTGACCTGCTGTGAGGAAGAGACGAGTTAGTACACTTCAAACATGAAAAAGGTCATTTTAAAATCAACATGAGAAACAATTATTCCGAAAGTATAAAACACAAAAAAATCCTTACCAATGAAAGAAAATGTAACGTGCCCCGTTCCCTCCTGCCACCCTGTGGTGCAACAGATGTCCCTTTCTCCAAAAATGTACTCAATGGGATCGTAATGTTGCAACCACACACAAGTTGACCTGCTGTGAGGAAGAAACGAGTTAGTACACTTCAAACATGAAAAAGGTCATTTTAAAATCATTATGAAAAACAATTATTCCAAAAGTATAAAACACAAAAAAATCCTTACCAATGAAAGAAAATGTATCGTGCCCCGTTCCCTCCTGCCACCCTGTGGTGCAACAGATGTCCCTTTCTCCAAAAATGTACTCAATGGGATCGTAATGTTGCAACCACACACAAGTTGACCTGCTGTGAGGAAGAAACGAGTTAGTACACTTCAAACATGAAAAAGGTCATTTTAAAATCAACATGAAAAACAATTATTCCGAAAGTATAAAACACAAAAAAATCCTTACCAATGAAAGAAAATGTATCGTGCCCCGTTCCCTCCTGCCACCCTGTGGTGCAACAGATGTCCCTTTCTCCAAAAATGTACTCAATGGGATCGTAATGTTGCAACCACACACAAGTTGACCTGCTGTGAGGAAGAAACGAGTTAGTACACTTCAAACATGAAAAAGGTCATTTTAAAATCATTATGAAAAACAATTATTCCAAAAGTATAAAACACAAAAAAATCCTTACCAATGAAAGAAAATGTATCGTGCCCCGTTCCCTCCTGCCACCCTGTGGTGCAACAGATGTCCCTTTCTCCAAAAATGTACTCAATGGGATCGTAATGTTGCAACCACACACAAGTTGACCTGCTGTGAGGAAGAAACGAGTTAGTACACTTCAAACATGAAAAAGGTCATTTTAAAATCATTATGAAAAACAATTATTCCAAAAGTATAAAACACAAAAAAATCCTTACCAATGAAAGAAAATGTATCGTGCCCCGTTCCCTCCTGCCACCCTGTGGTGCAACAGATGTCCCTTTCTCCAAAAATGTACTCAATGGGATCGTAATGTTGCAACCACACACAAGTTGACCTGCTGTGAGGAAGAAACGAGTTAGTACACTTCAAACATGAAAAAGGTCATTTTAAAATCATTATGAAAAACAATTATTCCAAAAGTATAAAACACAAAAAAATCCTTACCAATGAAAGAAAATGTATCGTGCCCCGTTCCCTCCTGCCACCCTGTGGTGCAACAGATGTCCCTTTCTCCAAAAATGTACTCAATGGGATCGTAATGTTGCAACCACACACAAGTTGACCTGCTGTGAGGAAGAAACGAGTTAGTACACTTCAAACATGAAAAAGGTCATTTTAAAATCATTATGAAAAACAATTATTCCAAAAGTATAAAACACAAAAAAATCCTTACCAATGAAAGAAAATGTATCGTGCCCCGTTCCCTCCTGCCACCCTGTGGTGCAACAGATGTCCCTTTCTCCAAAAATGTACTCAATGGGATCGTAATGTTGCAACCACACACAAGTTGACCTGCTGTGAGGAAGAAACGAGTTAGTACACTTCAAACATGAAAAAGGTCATTTTAAAATCATTATGAAAAACAATTATTCCAAAAGTATAAAACACAAAAAAATCCTTACCAATGAAAGAAAATGTATCGTGCCCCGTTCCCTCCTGCCACCCTGTGGTGCAACAGATGTCCCTTTCTCCAAAAATGTACTCAATGGGATCGTAATGTTGCAACCACACACAAGTTGACCTGCTGTGAGGAAGAGACGAGTTAGTACACTTCAAACATGAAAAAGGTCATTTTAAAATCAACATGAGAAACAATTATTCCGAAAGTATAAAACACAAAAAAATCCTTACCAATGAAAGAAAATGTATCGTGCCCCGTTCCCTCCTGCCACCCTGTGGTGCAACAGATGTCCCTTTCTCCAAAAATGTACTCAATGGGATCGTAATGTTGCAACCACACACAAGTTGACCTGCTGTGAGGAAGAAACGAGTTAGTACACTTCAAACATGAAAAAGGTCATTTTAAAATCATTATGAAAAACAATTATTCCAAAAGTATAAAACACAAAAAAATCCTTACCAATGAAAGAAAATGTATCGTGCCCCGTTCCCTCCTGCCACCCTGTGGTGCAACAGATGTCCCTTTCTCCAAAAATGTACTCAATGGGATCGTAATGTTGCAACCACACACAAGTTGACCTGCTGTGAGGAAGAAACGAGTTAGTACACTTCAAACATGAAAAAGGTCATTTTAAAATCAACATGAAAAACAATTATTCCGAAAGTATAAAACACAAAAAAATCCTTACCAATGAAAGAAAATGTATCGTGCCCCGTTCCCTCCTGCCACCCTGTGGTGCAACAGATGTCCCTTTCTCCAAAAATGTACTCAATGGGATCGTAATGTTGCAACCACACACAAGTTGACCTGCTGTGAGGAAGAAACGAGTTAGTACACTTCAAACATGAAAAAGGTCATTTTAAAATCATTATGAAAAACAATTATTCCAAAAGTATAAAACACAAAAAAATCCTTACCAATGAAAGAAAATGTATCGTGCCCCGTTCCCTCCTGCCACCCTGTGGTGCAACAGATGTCCCTTTCTCCAAAAATGTACTCAATGGGATCGTAATGTTGCAACCACACACAAGTTGACCTGCTGTGAGGAAGAAACGAGTTAGTACACTTCAAACATGAAAAAGGTCATTTTAAAATCAACATGAAAAACAATTATTCCGAAAGTATAAAACACAAAAAAATCCTTACCAATGAAAGAAAATGTATCGTGCCCCGTTCCCTCCTGCCACCCTGTGGTGCAACAGATGTCCCTTTCTCCAAAAATGTACTCAATGGGATCGTAATGTTGCAACCACACACAAGTTGACCTGCTGTGAGGAAGAAACGAGTTAGTACACTTCAAACATGAAAAAGGTCATTTTAAAATCATTATGAAAAACAATTATTCCAAAAGTATAAAACACAAAAAAATCCTTACCAATGAAAGAAAATGTATCGTGCCCCGTTCCCTCCTGCCACCCTGTGGTGCAACAGATGTCCCTTTCTCCAAAAATGTACTCAATGGGATCGTAATGTTGCAACCACACACAAGTTGACCTGCTGTGAGGAAGAGACGAGTTAGTACACTTCAAACATGAAAAAGGTCATTTTAAAATCAACATGAAAAACAATTATTCCAAAAGTATAAAACACAAAAAAATCCTTGCCAATGAAAGAAAATGTATCGTGCCCCGTTCCCTCCTGCCACCCTGTGGTGCAACAGATGTCCCTTTCTCCAAAAATGTACTCAATGGGATCGTAATGTTGCAACCACACACAAGTTGACCTGCTGTGAGGAAGAGACGAGTTAGTACACTTCAAACATAAAAAAGGTCATTTTAAAATCAACATGAAAAACAATTATTCCGAAAGTATAAAACACAAAAAAAACCTTAGCAATGAAAGAAAATGTATCGTGCCCCGTTCCCTCCTGCCACCCTGTGGTACAACAGATGTCCCTTTCTGCAAAAATGTACTCAATGGGATCGTAATGTTGCAACCACACACAAGTTGACCTGCTGTGAGGAAGAGACGAGTTAGTACACTTCAAACATAAAAAAGGTCATTTTAAAATCAACATGAAAAACAATTATTCCAAAAGTATAAAACACAAAAAAATCCTTACCAATGAAAGAAAATGTATCGTGCCCCGTTCCCTCCTGCCACCCTGTGGTGCAACAGATGTCCCTTTCTCCAAAAATGTTCTCAATGGGATCGTAATGTTGCAACCACACACAAGTTGACCTGCTGTGAGGAAGAGACGAGTTAGTACACTTCAAACATAAAAAAGGTCATTTTAAAATCAACATGAAAAACAATTATTCCGAAAGTATAAAACACAAAAAAAACCTTAGCAATGAAAGAAAATGTATTGTGCCCCGTTCCCTCCTGCCAACCTGTGGTACAACAGATGTCCCTTTCTGCAAAAATGTACTCAATGGGATCGTAATGTTGCAACCACACACAAGTTGACCTGCTGTGAGGAAGAGACGAGTTAGTACACTTCAAACATAAAAAAGGTCATTTTAAAATCAACATGAAAAACAATTATTCCGAAAGTATAAAACACAAAAAAAACCTTAGCAATGAAAGAAAATGTATCGTGCCCCGTTCCCTCCTGCCACCCTGTGGTGCAACAGATGTCCCTTTCTGCAAAAATGTACTCAATGGGATCGTAATGTTGCAACCACACACAAGTTGACCTGCTGTGAGGAAGAGACGAGTTAGTACACTTCAAACATAAAAAAGGTCATTTTAAAATCAACATGAAAAACAATTATTCCAAAAGTATAAAACACAAAAAAATCCTTACCAATGAAAGAAAATGTATCGTGCCCCGTTCCCTCCTGCCACCCTGTGGTGCAACAGATGTCCCTTTCTCCAAAAATGTTCTCAATGGGATCGTAATGTTGCAACCACACACAAGTTGACCTGCTGTGAGGAAGAGACGAGTTAGTACACTTCAAACATAAAAAAGGTCATTTTAAAATCAACATGAAAAACAATTATTCCGAAAGTATAAAACACAAAAAAAACCTTAGCAATGAAAGAAAATGTATTGTGCCCCGTTCCCTCCTGCCAACCTGTGGTACAACAGATGTCCCTTTCTGCAAAAATGTACTCAATGGGATCGTAATGTTGCAACCACACACAAGTTGACCTGCTGTGAGGAAGAGACGAGTTAGTACACTTCAAACATAAAAAAGGTCATTTTAAAATCAACATGAAAAACAATTATTCCGAAAGTATAAAACACAAAAAAATCCTTACCAATGAAAGAAAATGTATCGTGCCACGTTCCCTCCTGCCACCCTGTGGTGCAACAGATGTCCCTTTCTCCAAAAATGTACTCAATGGGATCGTAATGTTGCAACCACACACAAGTTGACCTGCTGTGAGGAAGAGACGAGTTAGTACACTTCAAACATAAAAAAGGTCATTTTAAAATCAACATGAAAAACAATTATTCCGAAAGTATAAAACACAAAAAAAACCTTAGCAATGAAAGAAAATGTATTGTGCCCCGTTCCCTCCTGCCAACCTGTGGTACAACAGATGTCCCTTTCTGCAAAAATGTACTCAATGGGATCGTAATGTTGCAACCACACACAAGTTGACCTGCTGTGAGGAAGAGACGAGTTAGTACACTTCAAACATAAAAAAGGTCATTTTAAAATCAGCATGAAAAACAATTATTCCGAAAGTATAAAACACAAAAAAAACCTTAGCAATGAAAGAAAATGTATCGTGCCCCGTTCCCTCCTGCCACCCTGTGGTACAACAGATGTCCCTTTCTGCAAAAATGTACTCAATGGGATCGTAATGTTGCAACCACACACAAGTTGACCTGCTGTGAGGAAGAGACGAGTTAGTACACTTCAAACATAAAAAAGGTCATTTTAAAATCAACATGAAAAACAATTATTCCAAAAGTATAAAACACAAAAAAATCCTTACCAATGAAAGAAAATGTATCGTGCCCCGTTCCCTCCTGCCACCCTGTGGTGCAACAGATGTCCCTTTCTCCAAAAATGTACTCAATGGGATCGTAATGTTGCAACCACACACAAGTTGACCTGCTGTGAGGAAGAGACGAGTTAGTACACTTCAAACATAAAAAAGGTCATTTTAAAATCAACATGAAAAACAATTATTCCGAAAGTATAAAACACAAAAAAAACCTTAGCAATGAAAGAAAATGTATTGTGCCCCGTTCCCTCCTGCCAACCTGTGGTACAACAGATGTCCCTTTCTGCAAAAATGTACTCAATGGGATCGTAATGTTGCAACCACACACAAGTTGACCTGCTGTGAGGAAGAGACGAGTTAGTACACTTCAAACATAAAAAAGGTCATTTTAAAATCAGCATGAAAAACAATTATTCCGAAAGTATAAAACACAAAAAAAACCTTAGCAATGAAAGAAAATGTATTGTGCCCCGTTCCCTCCTGCCACCCTGTGGTGCAACAGATGTCCCTTTCTCCAAAAATGTACTCAATGGGATCGTAATGTTGCAACCACACTCAAGTTGACCTGCTGTGAGGAAGAAACGAGTTAGTACTCCTCAAACATGAAAAAGGTCATTTTAAAAGTCAACATGAAAAACAATTATTCCAAAAGTATGAAACACAAAAAAATCCTTACCAAGGAAAGAAAATGTATCGTGCCCCGTTCCCTCCTGCCACCCTGTGGTGCAACAGATGTCCCTTTCTCCAAAAATGTACTCAATGGGATCGTAATGTTGCAACCACACACAAGTTGACCTGCTGTGAGGAAGAGACGAGTTAGTACACTTCAAACATGAAGAAGGTCATTTTAAAATCAGCATGAAAAACAATTATTCCGAAAGTATAAAACACAAAAAAATCCTTACCAATGAAAGAAAATGTATCGTGCCCCATTCCCTCCTGCCACCCTGTGGTGCAACAGATGTCCCTTTCTCCAAAAATTTACTCAATGGGATCGTAATGTTGCAACCACACACAAGTTGACCTGCTGTGAGGAAGAAACGAGTTAGTACTCCTCAAACATGAAAAAGGTCATTTTAAAAGTCAACATGAAAAACAATTATTCCAAAAGTATAAAACACAAAAAAATCCTTACCAATGAAAGAAAATGTATCGTGCCACGTTCCCTCCTGCCACCCTGTGGTGCATTAGATGTCCCTTTCTCCAAAAATGTACTCAATGGGATCGTAATGTTGCAACCACACACAAGTTGACCTGCTGTGAGGAAGAGACGAGTTAGTACACTTCAAACATGAAGAAGGTCATTTTAAAATCAACATGAAAAACAATTATTCCAAAAGTATGAAACACAAAAAAATCCTTACCAAGGAAAGAAAATGTATCGTGCCCCGTTCCCTCCTGCCACCCTGTGGTGCAACAGATGTCCCTTTCTCCAAAAATGTACTCAATGGGATCGTAATGTTGCAACCACACACAAGTTGACCTGCTGTGAGGAAGAGACGAGTTAGTACACTTCAAACATGAAAAAGGTCATTTTAAAATCAGCATGAAAAACAATTATTCCGAAAGTATAAAACACAAAAAAATCCTTACCAATGAAAGAAAATGTATCGTGCCCCATTCCCTCCTGCCACCCTGTGGTGCAACAGATGTCCCTTTCTCCAAAAATTTACTCAATGGGATCGTAATGTTGCAACCACACACAAGTTGACCTGCTGTGAGGAAGAAACGAGTTAGTACTCCTCAAACATGAAAAAGGTCATTTTAAAAGTCAACATGAAAAACAATTATTCCAAAAGTATAAAACACAAAAAAATCCTTACCAATGAAAGAAAATGTATCGTGCCACGTTCCCTCCTGCCACCCTGTGGTGCATTAGATGTCCCTTTCTCCAAAAATGTACTCAATGGGATCGTAATGTTGCAACCACACACAAGTTGACCTGCTGTGAGGAAGAGACGAGTTAGTACACTTCAAACATGAAAAAGGTCATTTTAAAATCAACATGAAAAACAATTATTCCGAAAGTATGAAACACAAAAAAATCCTTACCAAGGAAAGAAAATGTATCGTGCCCCGTTCCCTCCTGCCACCCTGTGGTGCAACAGATGTCCCTTTCTCCAAAAATGTACTCAATGGGATCGTAATGTTGCAACCACACACAAGTTGACCTGCTGTGAGGAAGAAACGAGTTAGTACTCCTCAAACATGAAAAAGGTCATTTTAAAAGTCAACATGAAAAACAATTATTCCAAAAGTATAAAACACAAAAAAATCCTTACCAATGAAAGAAAATGTATCGTGCCACGTTCCCTCCTGCCACCCTGTGGTGCAACAGATGTCCCTTTCTCCAAAAATGTACTCAATGGGATCGTAATGTTGCAACCACACACAAGTTGACCTGCTGTGAGGAAGAAACGAGTTAGTACTCCTCAAACATGAAAAAGGTCATTTTAAAAGTCAACGAGAAAAACAATTATTCCAAAAGTATAAAACACAAAAAAATCCTTACCAATGAAAGAAAATGTATCGTGCCACGTTCCCTCCTGCCACCCTGTGGTGCAACAGATGTCCCTTTCTCCAAAAATGTACTCAATGGGATCGTAATGTTGCAACCACACACAAGTTGACCTGCTGTGAGGAAGAGACGAGTTAGTACACTTCAAACATGAAGAAGGTCATTTTAAAATCAACATGAAAAACAATTATTCCGAAAGTATAAAACACAAAAAAATCCTTACCAATGAAAGAAAATGTATCGTGCCCCATTCCCTCCTGCCACCCTGTGGTGCAACAGATGTCCCTTTCTCCAAAAATTTACTCAATGGGATCGTAATGTTGCAACCACACACAAGTTGACCTGCTGTGAGGAAGAGACGAGTTAGTACACTTCAAACATGAAGAAGGTCATTTTAAAATCAACATGAAAAACAATTATTCCGAAAGTATAAAACACAAAAAAATCCTTACCAATGAAAGAAAATGTATCGTGCCCCATTCCCTCCTGCCACCCTGTGGTGCAACAGATGTCCCTTTCTCCAAAAATGTACTCAATGGGATCGTAATGTTGCAACCACACACAAGTTGACCTGCTGTGAGGAAGAAACGAGTTAGTACACTTCAAACATGAAGAAGGTCATTTTAAAATCAACATGAAAAACAATTATTCCAAAAGTATAAAACACAAAAAAATCCTTACCAATGAAAGAAAATGTATCGTGCCCCGTTCCCTCCTGCCACCCTGTGGTGCAACAGATGTCCCTTTCTCCAAAAATTTACTCAATGGGATCGTAATGTTGCAACCACACACAAGTTGACCTGCTGTGAGGAAGAAACGAGTTAGTACTCCTCAAACATGAAAAAGGTCATTTTAAAAGTCAACATGAAAAACAATTATTCCAAAAGTATAAAACACAAAAAAATCCTTACCAATGAAAGAAAATGTATCGTGCCCCATTCCCTCCTGCCACCCTGTGGTGCAACAGATGTCCCTTTCTCCAAAAATTTACTCAATGGGATCGTAATGTTGCAACCACACACAAGTTGACCTGCTGTGAGGAAGAAACGAGTTAGTACTCCTCAAACATGAAAAAGGTCATTTTAAAAGTCAACATGAAAAACAATTATTCCAAAAGTATAAAACACAAAAAAATCCTTACCAATGAAAGAAAATGTATCGTGCCCCGTTCCCTCCTGCCACCCTGTGGTGCAACAGATGTCCCTTTCTCCAAAAATTTACTCAATGGGATCGTAATGTTGCAACCACACACAAGTTGACCTGCTGTGAGGAAGAAACGAGTTAGTACTCCTCAAACATGAAAAAGGTCATTTTAAAAGTCAACATGAAAAACAATTATTCCAAAAGTATAAAACACAAAAAAATCCTTACCAATGAAAGACAATGTATCGTGCCCCGTTCCCTCCTGCCACCCTGTGGTGCAACAGATGTCCCTTTCTCCAAAAATGTACTCAATGGGATCGTAATGTTGCAACCACACACAAGTTGACCTGCTGTGAGGAAGAAACGAGTTAGTACACTTCAAACATGAAGAAGGTCATTTTAAAATCAACATGAAAAACAATTATTCCAAAAGTATAAGACACAAAAAAATCCTTACCAATGAAAGAAAATGTATCGTGCCCCGTTCCCTCCTGCCACCCTGTGGTGCAACAGATGTCCCTTTCTCCAAAAATTTACTCAATGGGATCGTAATGTTGCAACCACACACAAGTTGACCTGCTGTGAGGAAGAAACGAGTTAGTACTCCTCAAACATGAAAAAGGTCATTTTAAAAGTCAACATGAAAAACAATTATTCCAAAAGTATAAAACACAAAAAAATCCTTACCAATGAAAGAAAATGTATCGTGCCCCGTTCCCTCCTGCCACCCTGTGGTGCAACAGATGTCCCTTTCTCCAAAAATTTACTCAATGGGATCGTAATGTTGCAACCACACACAAGTTGACCTGCTGTGAGGAAGAAACGAGTTAGTACTCCTCAAACATGAAAAAGGTCATTTTAAAAGTCAACATGAAAAACAATTATTCCAAAAGTATAAAACACAAAAAAATCCTTACCAATGAAAGAAAATGTATCGTGCCCCGTTCCCTCCTGCCACCCTGTGGTGCAACAGATGTCCCTTTCTCCAAAAATTTACTCAATGGGATCGTAATGTTGCAACCACACACAAGTTGACCTGCTGTGAGGAAGAAACGAGTTAGTACTCCTCAAACATGAAAAAGGTCATTTTAAAAGTCAACATGAAAAACAATTATTCCAAAAGTATAAAACACAAAAAAATCCTTACCAATGAAAGAAAATGTATCGTGCCACGTTCCCTCCTGCCACCCTGTGGTGCATTAGATGTCCCTTTCTCCAAAAATGTACTCAATGGGATCGTAATGTTGCAACCACACACAAGTTGACCTGCTGTGAGGAAGAAACGAGTTAGTACTCCTCAAACATGAAAAAGATCATTTTAAAAGTCAACATGAAAAACAATTATTCCAAAAGTATAAAACACAAAAAAATCCTTACCAATGAAAGAAAATGTATCGTGCCACGTTCCCTCCTCCCACCCTGTGGTGCAACAGATGTCCCTTTCTCCAAAAATGAACTCAATGGGATCGTAATGTTGCAACCACACACAAGTTGACCTGCTGTGAGGAAGAAACGAGTTAGTACTCCTCAAACATGAAAAAGGTCATTTTAAAAGTCAACATGAAAAACAATTATTCCAAAAGTATAAAACACAAAAAAATCCTTACCAATGAGAGGAAATGTATCGTGCCACGTTCCCTCCTCCCACCCTGTGGTGAACAGATGTCCCTTTCTCCAAAAATGTACTCAATGGGATCGTAATGTTGCAACCACACACAAGTTGACCTGCTGTGAGGAAGAGACGAGTTAGTACACTTCAAACATGAAAAAGGTCATATTAAAATCAACATGAAAAACAATTACTCCAAAAGTATAAAACACAAAAAAATCCTTACCAATGAAAGAAAATGTATCGTGCCACGTTCCCTCCCCCCACCCTGTGGTGCAACAGATGTCCCTTTCACCAAAAATGTACTCAATGGGATCGTAATGTTGCAACCACACACAAGTTGACCTGCTGTGAGGAAGAAACGAGTTAGTACACTTCAAACATGAAGAAAGTCATTTTAAAATCAACATGAAAAACCATAATTCCAAAAGTATAAAACACAAAGAAAACCTTACCAATGAAAGAAAATGTATCCTGCCACGTTCACTCCTCCCACCCTGTGTTGCAACAGATGTCCCTTTCTCCAAAAATGTACTCAATGGGATCGAAATGTTGCAACCACACACAAATAGACCTGCTGTGAGGAAGAAACGAGTTAGTACACTTCAAACATGAAAAAGGTCATTTTAAAATCAACATGGAAAACCATGATTCCAAAAGTATAAAACACAAAGAAATCCTTACCAATGAAAGAAAATGTATCGTGCCACGTTCCCTCCTCCCACCCTGTGGTGCAACAGATGTCCCTTTCTCCAAAAATGTACTCAATGGGATCGTAATGTTGCAACCACACACAAGTTGACCTGCTGTGAGGAAGAAACGAGTTAGTACACTTCAAACATGAAAAAGTTCATTTTAAAATCAACATGAAAAATAATTATTCCGAAAGTATAAAACACAAAAAAATCCTTACCAATGAAAGAAAATGTATCGTGCCACGTTCCCTCCTCCCACCCTGTGGTGCAACAGATGTCCCTTTCTCCAAAAATGTACTCAATGGGATCGTAATGTTGCAACCACATACAAGTTGACATGCTGTGAGGAAGAGACGAGATAGTACATTCATACATGGAAAAGTTTATTTAAAAATCAACATGAAAAATTATAATTCCAAAAGTATAAAACACAAAAACATCCTTACCAATGAAGGAAAATGTATCGTGAGAAGTTCCCTCCTCCCACCCTGTGGTGCAACAGATGTCCCTTTCTCCAAAAATGTACTCAATGGGATCGTAATGTTGCAACCACACACAAGTTGACCTGCAGTGAGGAAGAAACGAGTTAGTACACTTCAAACATGAAAAAGGTCATTTTAAAATCAACATGAAAAACAATTATTCCGAAAGTATAAAACACAAAAAAATCCTTACCAATGAAAGAAAATGTATCGTGCCACGTTCCCTCCTCCCACCCTGTGGTGCAACAGATGTCCCTTTCTCCAAAAATGTACTCAATGGGATCGTAATGTTGCAACCACATACAAGTTGACCTGCTGTGAGGAAGAGAAGAGTTAGTACACTTCATACATGAAAAAGTTTATTTAAAAATCAACATGAAAAATCATAATTCCAAAAGTATAAAACACAAAAAAATCCTTACCAATGAAAGAAAATGTATCGTGCCACGTTCGCTCCTCCCACCCTGTGGTGCAACAGATGTCCCTTTCTCCAAAAATGTACTCAATGGGATCGTAATGTTGCAGCCACATACAAGTTGACATGCTGTGAGGAAGAGACGAGTTAGTACACTTCATACATGAAAAAGTTTATTTAAAAATCAACATGAAAAATCATAATTCCAAAAGTATAAAACACAAAAACATCCTTACCAATGAAGGAAAATGTATCGTGCCACGTTCCCTCCTGCCACCCTGTGGTGCAACAGATGTTCCTTTCTCCAAAAATGTACTCAATGGGATCGTAATGTTGCAACCACACACAAGTTGACCTGCTGTGAGGAAGAAACGAGTTAGTACACTTCAAACATGAAAAAGGTCATTTTAAAATCAACATGAAAAACAATTATTCCGAAAGTATAAAACACAAAAAAATACTTACCAATGACAGAAAATGTATCGTGCCACGTTCCCTCCTCCCACCCTGTGGTGCAACAGATGTCCCTTTCTCCAAAAATGTACTCAATGGGATCGTAATGTTGCAACCACATACAAGTTGACCTGCTGTGAGAAAGAGACGAGTTAGTACACTTCATACATGAAAAAGTTTTTTTAAAAATCAACATGAAAAATCATAATTCCAAAAGTATAAAACACAAAAAAATCCTTACCAATGAAAGAAAATGTATCGTGCTACGCTCTCTCCTCCGACACTGTGGTGCAATAGATGTCCCTTTCTCCAAAAATGTACTCAATGGGATCGTAATGTTGCAACCACACACAAGTTGACCTGCTGTGAGGAAGAAACGAGTTAGTACACTTCAAACATGAAAAAGGTCATTTTAAAATCAACATGAAAAACAATTATTCCAAAAGTATAAAACACAAAAAAATACTTACCAATGAAAGAAAATGTATCGTGCCACGTTCCCTCCCCCCACCCTGTGGTGCAACAGATGTCCCTTTCACCAAAAATGTACTCAATGGGATCGTAATGTTGCAACCACACACAAGTTGACCTGCTGTGAGGAAGAAACGAGTTAGTACACTTCAAACATGAAGAAAGTCATTTTAAAATCAACATGGAAAACCTTAATTCCAAAAGTATAAAACACAAAGAAAACCTTACCAATGAAAGAAAATGTATCCTGCCACGTTGACTCCTCCCACCCTGTGTTGCAACAGATGTCCCTTTCTCCAAAAATGTACTCAATGGGATCGTAATGTTGCAACCACACACAAGTTGACCTGCTGTGAGGAAGAAACGAGTTAGTACACTTCAAACATGAAAAACTTCATTTTAAAATCAACATGAAAAATAATTATTCCGAAAGTATAAAACACAAAAAAATCCTTACCAATGAAAGAAAATGTATCGTGCCACGTTCCCTCCTCCCACCCTGTGGTGCAACAGATGTCCCTTTCTCCAAAAATGTACTCAATGGGATCGTAATGTTGCAACCACACACAAGTTGACCTGCTATGAGGAAGAAACGAGTTAGTACACTTCAAACATGAAAAACTTCATTTTAAAATCAACATGAAAAATAATTATTCCGAAAGTATAAAACACAAAAAAATCCTTACCAATGAAAGAAAATGTATCGTGCCACGTTCCCTCCTCCCACCCTGTGGTGCAACAGATGTCCCTTTCTCCAAAAATGTACTCAATGGGATCGTAATGTTGCAACCACATACAAGTTGACATGCTGTAAGAAAGAGACGAGATAGTACATTCATACATGGAAAAGTTTATTTAAAAATCAACATGAAAAATCATAATTCCAAAAGTATAAAACACAAAAACATCCTTACCAATGAAGGAAAATGTATCGTGCCACGTTCCCTCCTCCCACCCTGTGGTGCAACAGATGTCCCTTTCTCCAAAAATGTACTCAATGGGATCGTAATGTTGCAACCACACACAAGTTGACCTGCTGTGAGGAAGAAACGAGTTAGTACACTTCAAACATGAAAAAGGTCATTTTAAAATCAACATGAAAAACAATTATTCCGAAAGTATAAAACACAAAAAAATCCTTACCAATGAAAGAAAATGTATCGTGCCACGTTCCCTCCTCCCACCCTGTGGTGCAACAGATGTCCCTTTCTCCAAAAATGTACTCAATGGGATCGTAATGTTGCAGCCACATACAAGTTGACATGCTGTGAGGAAGAGACGAGTTAGTACACTTCATACATGAAAAAGTTTATTTAAAAATCAACATGAAAAATCATAATTCCAAAAGTATAAAACACAAAAACATCCTTACCAATGAAGGAAAATGTATCGTGCCACGTTCCCTCCTGCCACCCTGTGGTGCAACAGATGTTCCTTTCTCCAAAAATGTACTCAATGGGATCGTAATGTTGCAACCACACACAAGTTGACCTGCTGTGAGGAAGAAACGAGTTAGTACACTTCAAACATGAAAAAGGTCATTTTAAAATCAACATGAAAAACAATTATTCCGAAAGTATAAAACACAAAAAAATACTTACCAATGAAAGAAAATGTATCGTGCCACGTTCCCTCCTCCCACCCTGTGGTGCAACAGATGTCCCTTTCTCCAAAAATGTACTCAATGGGATCGTAATGTTGCAACCACATACAAGTTGACCTGCTGTGAGGAAGAGACGAGTTAGTACACTTCATACATGAAAAAGTTTATTTAAAAATCAACATGAAAAATCATAATTCCAAAAGTGTAAAACACAAAAAAATCCTTACCAATGAAAGAAAATGTATCGTGCCACGATCCCTCCTCCCACCCTGTGGTGCAACAGATGTCCCTTTCTCCAAAAATGTAATCAATGGGATCGTAATGTTGCAACCACACACAAGTTGACCTGCTGTGAGGAAGAAACGAGTTAGTACACTTCAAACATGAAATAGGTCATTTTAAAATCAACATGAAAAACAATTATTCCGAAAGTATAAAACACAAAAAAATCCTTACCAATGAAAGAAAATGTATCGTGCCACGTTCCCTCCTCCCACCCTGTGGTGCAACAGATGTCCCTTTCTCCAAAAATGTACTCAATGGGATCGTAATGTTGCAACCACATACAAGTTGACCTGCTGTGAGGAAGAGACGAGTTAGTACACTTCATACATGAAAAAGTTTATTTAAAAATCAACATGAAAAATCATAATTCCAAAAGTATAAAACACAAAAAAATCCTTACCAATGAAAGAAAATGTATCGTGCCACGTTCCCTCCTCCCACCCTGTGGTGCAACAGATGTCCCTTTCTCCAAAAATGTACTCAATGGGATCGTAATGTTGCAACCACGTACAAGTTGACCTGCTGTGAGGAAGAAACGAGTTAGTACACTTCAAACATGAAAAAGGTCATTTTAAAATCAACATGAAAAACAATTATTCCGAAAGTATAAAACACAAAAAAATCCTTACCAATGAAAGAAAATGTATCGTGCCACGTTCCCTCCTCGCACCCTGTGGTGCAACAGATGTCCCTTTCTCCAAAAATGTACTCAATGGGATCGTAATGTTGCAACCACATACAAGTTGACATGCTGTGAGGAAGAGACGAGTTAGTACACTTCATACATGAAAAAGTTTATTTAAAAATCAACATGAAAAATCATAATTCCGAAAGTATAAAACACAAAAAAATCCTTACCAATGAAAGAAAATGTATCGTGCCACATTCCCTCCGCCCACCCTGTGGTGCAACAGATGTCCCTTTCTCCAAAAATGTACTCAATGAGATCGTAATGTTGCAACCACGTACAAGTTGACCTGCTGTGAGGAAGAAACGAGTTAGTACACCTCAAACATGAAAAAGGTCATTTTAAAAGTCAACATGAAAAACAATTATTCCAAAAGTATAAAACACAAAAAAATCCTTACCAATGAAAGGAAATGTATCGTGCCACGTTCCCTCCTCCCACCCTGTGGTGCAACAGATGTCCCTTTCTCCAAAAATGTACCCAATGGGATCGTAATGTTGCAACCACACACAAGTTGACCTGCTGTGAGGAAGAAACGAGTTAGTACACTTCAAACATGAAGAAGGTCATTTTAAAATCAACATGAAAAACAATTATTCCAAAAGTATAAAACACGAAAAAATCCTTACCAATGAAAGAAAATGTATCGTGCCACGTTCCCTCCTCCCACCCTGTGGTGCAACAGATGTCCCTTTCTCCAAAAATGTACTCAATGGGATCGTAATGTTGCAACCACACACAAATAGACCTGCTGTGAGGAAGAAACGAGTTAGTACACTTCAAACATGAAAAAGGTCATTTTAAAATCAACATGAAAAACCATGATTCCAAAAGTATAAAACACAAAAAAATCCTTACCAATGAAAGAAAATGTATCGTGCCACGTTCCCTCCTCCCACCCTGTCGTGCAACAGATGTCCCTTTCTCCAAAAATGTACTCAATGGGATCGTAATGTTGCAACCACACACAAGTTGACCTGCTGTGAGGAAGAAACGAGTTAGTACACTTCAAACATGAAAAAGGTCATTTTAAAATCAACATGAAAAACAAATATTCCGAAAGTATAAAACACAAAAAAATCCTTACCAATGAAAGAAAATGTATCGTGCCACGTTCCCTCCTCCCACCCTGTGGTGCAACAGATGTCCCTTTCTCCAAAAATGTACTCAATGGGATCGTAATGTTGCAACCACACACAAGTTGACCTGCTGTGAGGAAGAAACGAGTTAGTATACTTCAAACATGAAAAAGGTCATTTTAAAATCAACATGAAAAAAAATTATTCCGAAAGTATAAAACACAAAAAAATCCTTACCAATGAAAGAAAATGTATCGTGCCACGTTCCCTCCTCCAACCCTGTGGTGCAACAGATGTCCCTTTCTCCAAAAATGTACTCAATGGGATCGTAATGTTGCAATGACATACAAGTTGACCTGCTGTGAGGAAGAGACGAGTTAGTACACTTCATACATGAAAAAGTTTATTTAAAAGCCAACATGAAAAACAATTATTCCAAAAGTATAAAACACAAAAAAATCCTTACCAATGAAAGAAAATGTATCGTGCTACACTCTCTCCTCCGACACTGTGGTGCAACAGATGTCCCTTTCTCCAAAAATGTACTCAATGGGATCGTAATGTTGCAACCACACACAAGTTAACCTGCTGTGAGGAAGACACAAGTTAGTACACTTCAAACATGAAAAAGGTCATTTTAAAATCAACATGAAAAACAATTATTCCAAAAGTATAAAACACAAAAAAATCCTTACCAATGAAAGAAAATGTATCGTGCCACGTTCCCTCCTCCCACCCTGTGGTGAAACAGATGTCCCTTTCTCCAAAAATGTACTCAATGGGATCGTAATGTTGCAACCACACACAAGTTGACCTGCTGTGAGGGAGAAACGAGTTAGTACACTTCAAACATGAAAAAGGTCATAATAAAATCAACATGAAAAACAATTATTCCGAAAGTATAAAACACAAAAAAATCCTTACCAATGAAAGAAAATGTATCGTGCCACGTTCCCTCCTCGCACCCTGTGGTGCAACAGATGTCCCTTTCTCCAAAAATGTACTCAATGGGATCGTAATGTTGCAACCACATACAAGTTGACCTGCTGTGAGGAAGAGACGAGTTAGTACACTTCATACATGAAAAAGTTTATTTAAAAATCAACATGAAAAATCATAATTCCGAAAGTATAAAACACAAAAAAATCCTTACCAATGAAAGAAAATGTATCGTGCCACATTCCCTCCGCCCACCCTGTGGTGCAACAGATGTCCCTTTCTCCAAAAATGTACTCAATGGGATCGTAATGTTGCAACCACACACAAGTTGACCTGCTGTGAGGAAGAAACGAGTTAGTACACTTCAAACATGAAAAAGGTCATTTTAAAATCAACATGGAAAACCATGATTCCAAAAGTATAAAACACAAAAAATCCTTACCAATGAAAGAAAATGTATCGTGCCACGTTCCCTCCTCCCACCCTGTGGTGCAACAGATGTCCCTTTCTCCAAAAATGTACTCAATGGGATCGTAATGTTGCAACCACATACAAGTTGACCTGCTGTGTGGAAGAAACGAGTTAGTACACTTCAAACATGAAAAAGGTCATTTTAAAATCAACATGAAAAATCATAATTCCAAAAGTATAAAACACAAAAAAATCCTTACCAATGAAAGAAAATGTATCGTGCCACGTTCCCTACTCCCACCGTGTGGTGCAACAGATGTCCCTTTCTCCAAAAATGTACTCAATGGGATCGTAATGTTGCAACCACATACAAGTTGACATGCTGTGAGGGAGAGACGAGTTAGTACACTTCATACATGAAAAAGTTTATTTAAAAATCAACATGAAAAATCATAATTCCAAAAGTATAAAACACAAAAACATCCTTACCAATGAAGGAAAATGTATCGTGCCACGTTCCCACCTGCCACCCTGTGGTGCAACAGATGTCCCTTTCTCCAAAAATGTACTCAATGGGATCGTAATGTTGCAACCACACACAAGTTGACCTGCTGTGAGGAGGAAACGAGTTAGTACACTTCAAATATGAAGAAGGTCATTTTAAAATCAACATGAAAAACAATTATTCCGAAAGTATAAAACACAAAAAAATCCTTACCAATGAAAGAACATGTATCGTGCCACGTTCCTTCCTCCCACCCTGTGGTGCAACAGATGTCCCTTTCTCCAAAAATGTACTCAATGGGATCGTAATGTTGCAACCACATACAAGTTGACCTGCTGTGAGGAAGAGAAGAGTTAGTACACTTCATACATGAAAAAGTTATTTAAAAATTAACATGAAAAATAATAATTCCAAAAGCATAAAACACAAAAACATCCTTACCAATGAAAGAAAATGTATCGTGCCACGTTCCCTCCTCCCACCCTGTGGTGCAACAGATGTCCCTTTCTCCAAAAATGTACTCAATGGGATCGTAATGTTGCAACCACATACAAGTTGACCTGCTGTGAGGAAGTGACGAGTTAGTACACTTCATACATGAAAAAGTTTATTTAAAAATCAACATGTAAAATCATAATTCCAAAAGTATAAAACACAAAAACATCCTTACCAATGAAGGAAAATGTATCGTGCCACGTTCCCTCCTGCCACCCTGTGGTGCAACAGATGTCCCTTTCTCCAAAAATGTACTCAATGGGATCGTAATGTTGCAACCACACACAAGTTGACCTGCTGTGAGGAAGAAACGAGTTAGTACAGTTCATACATGAAAAAGTTCATTTTAAAATCAACATGAAAAACAATTATTCCGAAAGTATAAAACACAAAAAAATCCTTGCCAATGAAAGAAAATGTATCGTGCCACGTTCCCTCCTCCCACCCTGTGGTGCAACAGATGTCCCTTTCTCCAGAAATGTACTCAATGGGATCGTAATGTTGCAACCACATTCAAGTTGACCTGCTGTGAGGAAGAGACGAGTTAGTACACTTCATACATGAAAAAGTTTATTTAAAAATCAACATGATAAATCATAATTCCAAAAGTATAAAACACAAAAAAATCCATACCAATGAAAGAAAATGTATCGTGGCACGTTCCCTCCTCCCACCCTGTGGTGCAACAGATGTCCCTTTCTCCAAAAATGTACTCAATGGGATCGTAATGTTGCAACCACACACAAGTTGATCTGCTGTGAGGAAGAAACGAGTTAGTACACTTCAAACATGAAAAAGGTCATTTTAAAATCAACATGAAAAACAATTATTCCGAAAGTATAAAACACAAAAAAATCCATACCAATGAAAGAAAATGTATCGTGCCACGTTCCCTCCTCCCACCCTGTGGTGCAACAGATGTCCCTTTCTCCAAAAATGTACTCAATGGGATCGTAATGTTGCAACCACATACAAGTTGACCTGGTGTGAGGAAGAGACGAGTTAGTACACTTCCTACATGAAAAAGTTTATTTAAAAATCAACATGAAAAATCATAATTCCAAAAGTATAAAACACAAAAAAATCCTTACCAATGAAAGAAAATGTATCATGCAACGTTCCCTCCTCCCACCCTGTGGTGCAACAGATGTCCCTTTCTCCAAAAATGTACTCAATGGGATCGTAATGTTGCAACCACACACAAGTTGACCTGCTGTGAGGAAGAAACGAGTTAGTACACTTCAAACATGAAAAAGGTCATTTTGAAATCAACATGAAAAACAATTATTCCGAAAGTATAAAACACAAAAAAATCCTCACCAATGAAAGAAAATGTATCGTGCCACGTTCCCTCCTCCCACCCTGTGGTGCAACAGATGTCCCTTTCTCCAAAAATGTACTCAATGGGATCGTAATGTTGCAACCACATACAAGTTGACCTGCTGTGAGGAAGAGACGAGTTAGTACACTTCATACATGAAAAAGTTTATTTAAAAATCAACATGAAAAATCATAATTCCGAAAGTATAAAACACAAAAAAATCCTTACCAATGAAAGAAAATGTATCGTGCCACATTCCCTCCGCCCACCCTGTGGTGCAACAGATGTCCCTTTCTCCAAAAATGTACTCAATGGGATCGTAATGTTGCAACCACACACAAGTTGACCTGCTGTGAGGAAGAAACGAGTTAGTACACTTCAAACATGAAAAAGGTCATTTTAAAATCAACATGGAAAACCATGATTCCAAAAGTATAAAACACAAAAAAATCCTTACCAATGAAAGAAAATGTATCGTGCCACGTTCCCTCCTCCAACCCTGTGGTGCAACAGATGTCCCTTTCTCCAAAAATGTACTCAATGGGATCGTAATGTTGCAATGACATACAAGTTGACCTGCTGTGAGGAAGAGACGAGTTAGTACACTTCATACATGAAAAAGTTTATTTAAAAGCCAACATGAAAAACAATTATTCCAAAAGTATAAAACACAAAAAAATCCTTACCAATGAAAGAAAATGTATCGTGCTACACTCTCTCCTCCGACACTGTGGTGCAACAGATGTCCCTTTCTCCAAAAATGTACTCAATGGGATCGTAATGTTGCAACCACACACAAGTTAACCTGCTGTGAGGAAGACACAAGTTAGTACACTTCAAACATGAAAAAGGTCATTTTAAAATCAACATGAAAAACAATTATTCCAAAAGTATAAAACACAAAAAAATCCTTACCAATGAAAGAAAATGTATCGTGCCACGTTCCCTCCTCCCACCCTGTGGTGAAACAGATGTCCCTTTCTCCAAAAATGTACTCAATGGGATCGTAATGTTGCAACCACACACAAGTTGACCTGCTGTGAGGGAGAAACGAGTTAGTACACTTCAAACATGAAAAAGGTCATAATAAAATCAACATGAAAAACAATTATTCCGAAAGTATAAAACACAAAAAAATCCTTACCAATGAAAGAAAATGTATCGTGCCACGTTCCCTCCTCGCACCCTGTGGTGCAACAGATGTCCCTTTCTCCAAAAATGTACTCAATGGGATCGTAATGTTGCAACCACATACAAGTTGACCTGCTGTGAGGAAGAGACGAGTTAGTACACTTCATACATGAAAAAGTTTATTTAAAAATCAACATGAAAAATCATAATTCCGAAAGTATAAAACACAAAAAAATCCTTACCAATGAAAGAAAATGTATCGTGCCACATTCCCTCCGCCCACCCTGTGGTGCAACAGATGTCCCTTTCTCCAAAAATGTACTCAATGGGATCGTAATGTTGCAACCACACACAAGTTGACCTGCTGTGAGGAAGAAACGAGTTAGTACACTTCAAACATGAAAAAGGTCATTTTAAAATCAACATGGAAAACCATGATTCCAAAAGTATAAAACACAAAAAATCCTTACCAATGAAAGAAAATGTATCGTGCCACGTTCCCTCCTCCCACCCTGTGGTGCAACAGATGTCCCTTTCTCCAAAAATGTACTCAATGGGATCGTAATGTTGCAACCACATACAAGTTGACCTGCTGTGTGGAAGAAACGAGTTAGTACACTTCAAACATGAAAAAGGTCATTTTAAAATCAACATGAAAAATCATAATTCCAAAAGTATAAAACACAAAAAAATCCTTACCAATGAAAGAAAATGTATCGTGCCACGTTCCCTACTCCCACCGTGTGGTGCAACAGATGTCCCTTTCTCCAAAAATGTACTCAATGGGATCGTAATGTTGCAACCACATACAAGTTGACATGCTGTGAGGGAGAGACGAGTTAGTACACTTCATACATGAAAAAGTTTATTTAAAAATCAACATGAAAAATCATAATTCCAAAAGTATAAAACACAAAAACATCCTTACCAATGAAGGAAAATGTATCGTGCCACGTTCCCACCTGCCACCCTGTGGTGCAACAGATGTCCCTTTCTCCAAAAATGTACTCAATGGGATCGTAATGTTGCAACCACACACAAGTTGACCTGCTGTGAGGAGGAAACGAGTTAGTACACTTCAAATATGAAAAAGGTCATTTTAAAATCAACATGAAAAACAATTATTCCGAAAGTATAAAACACAAAAAAATCCTTACCAATGAAAGAACATGTATCGTGCCACGTTCCTTCCTCCCACCCTGTGGTGCAACAGATGTCCCTTTCTCCAAAAATGTACTCAATGGGATCGTAATGTTGCAACCACATACAAGTTGACCTGCTGTGAGGAAGAGAAGAGTTAGTACACTTCATACATGAAAAAGTTATTTAAAAATTAACATGAAAAATCATAATTCCAAAAGCATAAAACACAAAAACATCCTTACCAATGAAAGAAAATGTATCGTGCCACGTTCCCTCCTCCCACCCTGTGGTGCAACAGATGTCCCTTTCTCCAAAAATGTACTCAATGGGATCGTAATGTTGCAACCACATACAAGTTGACCTGCTGTGAGGAAGTGACGAGTTAGTACACTTCATACATGAAAAAGTTTATTTAAAAATCAACATGTAAAATCATAATTCCAAAAGTATAAAACACAAAAACATCCTTACCAATGAAGGAAAATGTATCGTGCCACGTTCCCTCCTGCCACCCTGTGGTGCAACAGATGTCCCTTTCTCCAAAAATGTACTCAATGGGATCGTAATGTTGCAACCACACACAAGTTGACCTGCTGTGAGGAAGAAACGAGTTAGTACAGTTCATACATGAAAAAGTTCATTTTAAAATCAACATGAAAAACAATTATTCCGAAAGTATAAAACACAAAAAAATCCTTGCCAATGAAAGAAAATGTATCGTGCCACGTTCCCTCCTCCCACCCTGTGGTGCAACAGATGTCCCTTTCTCCAGAAATGTACTCAATGGGATCGTAATGTTGCAACCACATTCAAGTTGACCTGCTGTGAGGAAGAGACGAGTTAGTACACTTCATACATGAAAAAGTTTATTTAAAAATCAACATGATAAATCATAATTCCAAAAGTATAAAACACAAAAAAATCCATACCAATGAAAGAAAATGTATCGTGGCACGTTCCCTCCTCCCACCCTGTGGTGCAACAGATGTCCCTTTCTCCAAAAATGTACTCAATGGGATCGTAATGTTGCAACCACACACAAGTTGATCTGCTGTGAGGAAGAAACGAGTTAGTACACTTCAAACATGAAAAAGGTCATTTTAAAATCAACATGAAAAACAATTATTCCGAAAGTATAAAACACAAAAAAATCCATACCAATGAAAGAAAATGTATCGTGCCACGTTCCCTCCTCCCACCCTGTGGTGCAACAGATGTCCCTTTCTCCAAAAATGTACTCAATGGGATCGTAATGTTGCAACCACATACAAGTTGACCTGGTGTGAGGAAGAGACGAGTTAGTACACTTCCTACATGAAAAAGTTTATTTAAAAATCAACATGAAAAATCATAATTCCAAAAGTATAAAACACAAAAAAATCCTTACCAATGAAAGAAAATGTATCATGCAACGTTCCCTCCTCCCACCCTGTGGTGCAACAGATGTCCCTTTCTCCAAAAATGTACTCAATGGGATCGTAATGTTGCAACCACACACAAGTTGACCTGCTGTGAGGAAGAAACGAGTTAGTACACTTCAAACATGAAAAAGGTCATTTTGAAATCAACATGAAAAACAATTATTCCGAAAGTATAAAACACAAAAAAATCCTCACCAATGAAAGAAAATGTATCGTGCCACGTTCCCTCCTCCCACCCTGTGGTGCAACAGATGTCCCTTTCTCCAAAAATGTACTCAATGGGATCGTAATGTTGCAACCACATACAAGTTGACCTGCTGTGAGGAAGAGACGAGTTAGTACACTTCATACATGAAAAAGTTTATTTAAAAATCAACATGAAAAATCATAATTCCGAAAGTATAAAACACAAAAAAATCCTTACCAATGAAAGAAAATGTATCGTGCCACATTCCCTCCGCCCACCCTGTGGTGCAACAGATGTCCCTTTCTCCAAAAATGTACTCAATGGGATCGTAATGTTGCAACCACACACAAGTTGACCTGCTGTGAGGAAGAAACGAGTTAGTACACTTCAAACATGAAAAAGGTCATTTTAAAATCAACATGGAAAACCATGATTCCAAAAGTATAAAACACAAAAAAATCCTTACCAATGAAAGAAAATGTATCGTGCCACGTTCCCTCCTCCAACCCTGTGGTGCAACAGATGTCCCTTTCTCCAAAAATGTACTCAATGGGATCGTAATGTTGCAATGACATACAAGTTGACCTGCTGTGAGGAAGAGACGAGTTAGTACACTTCATACATGAAAAAGTTTATTTAAAAGCCAACATGAAAAACAATTATTCCAAAAGTATAAAACACAAAAAAATCCTTACCAATGAAAGAAAATGTATCGTGCTACACTCTCTCCTCCGACACTGTGGTGCAACAGATGTCCCTTTCTCCAAAAATGTACTCAATGGGATCGTAATGTTGCAACCACACACAAGTTAACCTGCTGTGAGGAAGACACAAGTTAGTACACTTCAAACATGAAAAAGGTCATTTTAAAATCAACATGAAAAACAATTATTCCAAAAGTATAAAACACAAAAAAATCCTTACCAATGAAAGAAAATGTATCGTGCCACGTTCCCTCCTCCCACCCTGTGGTGAAACAGATGTCCCTTTCTCCAAAAATGTACTCAATGGGATCGTAATGTTGCAACCACACACAAGTTGACCTGCTGTGAGGGAGAAACGAGTTAGTACACTTCAAACATGAAAAAGGTCATAATAAAATCAACATGAAAAACAATTATTCCGAAAGTATAAAACACAAAAAAATCCTTACCAATGAAAGAAAATGTATCGTGCCACGTTCCCTCCTCGCACCCTGTGGTGCAACAGATGTCCCTTTCTCCAAAAATGTACTCAATGGGATCGTAATGTTGCAACCACATACAAGTTGACCTGCTGTGAGGAAGAGACGAGTTAGTACACTTCATACATGAAAAAGTTTATTTAAAAATCAACATGAAAAATCATAATTCCGAAAGTATAAAACACAAAAAAATCCTTACCAATGAAAGAAAATGTATCGTGCCACATTCCCTCCGCCCACCCTGTGGTGCAACAGATGTCCCTTTCTCCAAAAATGTACTCAATGGGATCGTAATGTTGCAACCACACACAAGTTGACCTGCTGTGAGGAAGAAACGAGTTAGTACACTTGAAACATGAAAAAGGTCATTTTAAAATCAACATGGAAAACCATGATTCCAAAAGTATAAAACACAAAAAATCCTTACCAATGAAAGAAAATGTATCGTGCCACGTTCCCTCCTCCCACCCTGTGGTGCAACAGATGTCCCTTTCTCCAAAAATGTACTCAATGGGATCGTAATGTTGCAACCACATACAAGTTGACCTGCTGTGTGGAAGAAACGAGTTAGTACACTTCAAACATGAAAAAGGTCATTTTAAAATCAACATGAAAAATCATAATTCCAAAAGTATAAAACACAAAAAAATCCTTACCAATGAAAGAAAATGTATCGTGCCACGTTCCCTACTCCCACCGTGTGGTGCAACAGATGTCCCTTTCTCCAAAAATGTACTCAATGGGATCGTAATGTTGCAACCACATACAAGTTGACATGCTGTGAGGGAGAGACGAGTTAGTACACTTCATACATGAAAAAGTTTATTTAAAAATCAACATGAAAAATCATAATTCCAAAAGTATAAAACACAAAAACATCCTTACCAATGAAGGAAAATGTATCGTGCCACGTTCCCACCTGCCACCCTGTGGTGCAACAGATGTCCCTTTCTCCAAAAATGTACTCAATGGGATCGTAATGTTGCAACCACACACAAGTTGACCTGCTGTGAGGAGGAAACGAGTTAGTACACTTCAAATATGAAAAAGGTCATTTTAAAATCAACATGAAAAACAATTATTCCGAAAGTATAAAACACAAAAAAATCCTTACCAATGAAAGAACATGTATCGTGCCACGTTCCTTCCTCCCACCCTGTGGTGCAACAGATGTCCCTTTCTCCAAAAATGTACTCAATGGGATCGTAATGTTGCAACCACATACAAGTTGACCTGCTGTGAGGAAGAGAAGAGTTAGTACACTTCATACATGAAAAAGTTATTTAAAAATTAACATGAAAAATCATAATTCCAAAAGCATAAAACACAAAAACATCCTTACCAATGAAAGAAAATGTATCGTGCCACGTTCCCTCCTCCCACCCTGTGGTGCAACAGATGTCCCTTTCTCCAAAAATGTACTCAATGGGATCGTAATGTTGCAACCACATACAAGTTGACCTGCTGTGAGGAAGTGACGAGTTAGTACACTTCATACATGAAAAAGTTTATTTAAAAATCAACATGTAAAATCATAATTCCAAAAGTATAAAACACAAAAACATCCTTACCAATGAAGGAAAATGTATCGTGCCACGTTCCCTCCTGCCACCCTGTGGTGCAACAGATGTCCCTTTCTCCAAAAATGTACTCAATGGGATCGTAATGTTGCAACCACACACAAGTTGACCTGCTGTGAGGAAGAAACGAGTTAGTACAGTTCATACATGAAAAAGTTCATTTTAAAATCAACATGAAAAACAATTATTCCGAAAGTATAAAACACAAAAAAATCCTTGCCAATGAAAGAAAATGTATCGTGCCACGTTCCCTCCTCCCACCCTGTGGTGCAACAGATGTCCCTTTCTCCAGAAATGTACTCAATGGGATCGTAATGTTGCAACCACATTCAAGTTGACCTGCTGTGAGGAAGAGACGAGTTAGTACACTTCATACATGAAAAAGTTTATTTAAAAATCAACATGATAAATCATAATTCCAAAAGTATAAAACACAAAAAAATCCATACCAATGAAAGAAAATGTATCGTGGCACGTTCCCTCCTCCCACCCTGTGGTGCAACAGATGTCCCTTTCTCCAAAAATGTACTCAATGGGATCGTAATGTTGCAACCACACACAAGTTGATCTGCTGTGAGGAAGAAACGAGTTAGTACACTTCAAACATGAAAAAGGTCATTTTAAAATCAACATGAAAAACAATTATTCCGAAAGTATAAAACACAAAAAAATCCATACCAATGAAAGAAAATGTATCGTGCCACGTTCCCTCCTCCCACCCTGTGGTGCAACAGATGTCCCTTTCTCCAAAAATGTACTCAATGGGATCGTAATGTTGCAACCACATACAAGTTGACCTGGTGTGAGGAAGAGACGAGTTAGTACACTTCCTACATGAAAAAGTTTATTTAAAAATCAACATGAAAAATCATAATTCCAAAAGTATAAAACACAAAAAAATCCTTACCAATGAAAGAAAATGTATCATGCAACGTTCCCTCCTCCCACCCTGTGGTGCAACAGATGTCCCTTTCTCCAAAAATGTACTCAATGGGATCGTAATGTTGCAACCACACACAAGTTGACCTGCTGTGAGGAAGAAACGAGTTAGTACACTTCAAACATGAAAAAGGTCATTTTGAAATCAACATGAAAAACAATTATTCCGAAAGTATAAAACACAAAAAAATCCTCACCAATGAAAGAAAATGTATCGTGCCACGTTCCCTCCTCCCACCCTGTGGTGCAACAGATGTCCCTTTCTCCAAAAATGTACTCAATGGGATCGTAATGTTGCAACCACATAGAAGTTGACCTGCTGTGAGGAAGAGACGAGTTAGTACACTTCATACATGAAAAAGTTTATTTAAAAATCAACATGAAAAATCATAATTCCAAAAGTATAAAACACAAAAAAATCCTTACCAATGAAAGAAAATGTATCGTGCTACGCTCTCTCCTCCCACCCTGTGGTGCAACAGATGTCCCTTTCTCCAAAAATGTACTCAATGGGGTCGTAATGTTGCAACCACACACAAGTTGACCTGCTGTGAGGAAGAAACGAGTTAGTACACTTCAAACATGCAAAAGGTCATTTTAAAATCAACATGAAAAATCATAATTCCAAAAGTATAAAACACAAAAAAATCCTTACCAATGAAAGAAAATGTATCGTGCCACGTTCCCTCCTCCCACCCTGTGGTGCAACAGATGTCCCTTTCTCCAAAAATGTACTCAATGGGATCGTAATGTTGCAACCACACACAAGTTGACCTGCTGTGAGGAAGAGACGAGTTAGTACACTTCATACATGAAAAAGTTTATTTCAAAATCAACATGAAAAATCATAATTCCAAAAGTATAAAACACAAAAAAATCCTTACCAATGAAAGAAAATGTATCGTGCCACGATCCCTCCTCCCACCCTGTGGTGCAACAGATGTCCCTTTCTCCAAAAATGTACTCAATGGGATCGTAATGTTGCAACCACACACAAGTTGACCTGCTGTGAGGAAGAAACGAGTTAGTACACTTCAAACATGAAAAAGGTCATTTTAAAATCAACATGAAAAACAATTATTCCGAAAGTATAAAACACAAAAAAATTCTTACCAATGAAAGAAAATGTATCGTGCCACGTTCCCTCCTCCCACCCTGTGGTGCAACAGATGTCCCTTTCTCCAAAAATGTACTCAATGGGATCGTAATGTTGCAACCACATACAAGTTGACCTGCTGTGAGGAAGAGACGAGTTAGTACACTTCATACATGAAAAAGTTTATTTAAAAATCAACATGAAAAATCATAATTCCAAAAGTATAAAACACAAAAAAATCCTTACCAATGAAAGAAAATGTATCGTGCTACGCTCTCTCCTCCGACACTGTGGTGCAACAGATGTCCCTTTCTCCAAAAATGTACTCAATGGGATCGTAATGTTGCAACCACACACAAGTTGACCAGCTGTGAGGAAGAAACGAGATAGTACGCTTCAAACATGAAAAAGGTCATTTTAATATCAACATGAAAAATCATAATTCCAAAAGTATAAAACACAAAAAAATCCTTACCAATGAAAGAAAATGTATCGTGCCACGTTCCCTCCTCCCACCCTGTGGTGCATCAGATGTCCCTTTCTCCAAAAATGTACTCAATGGGATCGTAATGTTGCAACCACACACAAGTTGACCTGCTGTGAGGAAGAAACGAGTTAGTACACTTCAAACATGAAAAAGGTCATTTTAAAATCAACATGAAAAACAATTATTCCGAAAGTATAAAACACAAAAAAATCCTTACCAATGAAAGAAAATGTATCGTGCCACGTTCCCTCCTCCCACCCTGTGGTGCAACAGATGTCCCTTTCTCCAAAAATGTACTCAATGGGATCGTAATGTTGCAACCACATACAAGTTGACCTGCTGTGAGGAAGAGACGAGTTAGTACACTTCATACATGAAAAAGTTTATTTAAAAATCAACATGAAAAATCATAATTCCAAAAGTATAAAACACAAAAAAATCCTTACCAATGAAAGAAAATGTATCGTGCCACGTTCGCTCCTCCCACCCTGTGGTGCAACAGATGTCCCTTTCTCCAAAAATGTACTCAATCTGATCGTAATGTTGCAACCACATACAAGTTGACCTGCTGTGAGGAAGAGACGAGTTAGTACACTTCACACATGAAAAAGTTTATTTAAAAATCAACATGAAAAATCATAATTCCAAAAGTATAAAACACAAAAAAATCCTTACCAATGAAAGAAAATGTATCGTGCCACGTTCCCTCCTCCCACCCTGTGGTGCATCAGATGTCCCTTTCTCCAAAAATGTACTCAATGGGATCGTAATGTTGCAACCACATACAAGTTGACCTGCTGTGAGGAAGAGACGAGTTAGTACACTTCATACATGAAAAAGTTTATTTAAAAATCAACATGAAAAATCATAATTCCAAAAGTATAAAACACAAAAAAATCCTTACCAATGAAAGAAAATGTATCGTGCCACGTTCGCTCCTCCCACCCTGTGGTGCAACAGATGTCCCTTTCTCCAAAAATGTACTCAATCTGATCGTAATGTTGCAACCACATACAAGTTGACCTGCTGTGAGGAAGAGACGAGTTAGTACACTTCACACATGAAAAAGTTTATTTAAAAATCAACATGAAAAATCATAATTCCAAAAGTATAAAACACAAAAAAATCCTTACCAATGAAAGAAAATGTATCGTGCCACGTTCCCTCCTCCCACCCTGTGGTGCATCAGATGTCCCTTTCTCCAAAAATGTACTCAATGGGATCGTAATGTTGCAACCACATACAAGTTGACCTGCTGTGAGGAAGAGACGAGTTAGTACACTTCATACATGAAAAAGTTTATTTAAAAATCAACATGAAAAATCATAATTCCAAAAGTATAAAACACAAAAAAATCCTTACCAATGAAAGAAAATGTATCGTGCCACGTTCCCTCCTCCCACCCTGTGGTGCATCAGATGTCCCTTTCTCCAAAAATGTACTCAATGGGATCGTAATGTTGCAACCACACACAAGTTGACCTGCTGTGAGGAAGAAACGAGTTAGTACACTTCAAACATGAAAAAGGTCATTTTAAAATCAACATGAAAAACAATTATTCCGAAAGTATAAAACACAAAAAAATCCTTACCAATGAAAGAAAATGTATCGTGCCACGTTCCCTCCTCCCACCCTGTGGTGCAACAGATGTCCCTTTCTCCAAAAATGTACTCAATGGGATCGTAATGTTGCAACCACATACAAGTTGACCTGCTGTGAGGAAGAGACGAGTTAGTACACTTCATACATGAAAAAGTTTATTTAAAAATCAACATGAAAAATCATAATTCCAAAAGTATAAAACACAAAAAAATCCTTACCAATGAAAGAAAATGTATCGTGCCACGTTCCCTCCTCCCACCCTGTGGTGCAACAGATGTCCCTTTCTCCAAAAATGTACTCAATCTGATCGTAATGTTGCAACCACATACAAGTTGACATGCTGTGAGGAAGAGACGAGTTAGTACACTTCACACATGAAAAAGTTTATTTAAAAATCAACATGAAAAATCATAATTCCAAAAGTATAAAACACAAAAACATCCTTACCAATGAAGGAAAATGTATCGTGCCACGTTCCCTCCTGCCACCCTGTGGTGCAACAGATGTCCCTTTCTCCAAAAATGTACTCAATGGGATCGTAATGTTGCAACCACACACAAGTTGACCTGCTGTGAGGAAGAAACGAGTTAGTACACTTCATACATGAAAAAGTTCATTTTAAAATCAACATGAAAAATCATTATTCCGAAAGTATAAAACACAAAAAAATCCTTATCAATGAAAGAAAATGTATCGTGCCACGTTCCCTCCTCCCACCCTGTGGTGCAACAGATGTCCCTTTCTCCAAAAATGTACTCAATGGGATCGTAATGTTGCAACCACATTCAAGTTGACCTGCTGTGAGGAAGAGACGAGTTAGTACACTTCATACATGAAAAAGTTTATTTAAAAATCAACATGAAAAATCATAATTCCAAAAGTATAAAACACATAAAAATCCTTACCAATGAAAGAAAATGTATCGTGCCACGTTCCCTCCTCCCACCCTGTGGTGCAACAGATGTCCCTTTCTCCAAAAATGTACTCAATGGGATCGTAATGTTGCAACCACATACAAGTTGACCTGCTGTGAGGAAGAGACGAGTTAGTACACTTCATACATGAAAAAGTTTATTTCAAAATCAACATGAAAAATCATAATTCCAAAAGTATAAAACACAAAAAAATCCTTACCAATGAAAGAAAATGTATCGTGCCACGTTCCCTCCTCCCACCCTGTGGTGCAACAGATGACCCTTTCTCCTAAAATGTACTCAATGGGATCGTAATGTTGCAACCACACACAAGTTGACCTGCTGTGAGGAAGAAACGAGTTAGTACACTTCAAACATGAAAAAGGTCATTTTAAAATCAACATGAAAAACAATTATTCTGAAAGTATAAAACACAAAAAAATCCTTACCAATGAAAGAAAATGTATCGTGCCACGTTCCCTCCTCCCACCCTGTGGTGCAACAGATGTCCCTTTCTCCAAAAATGTACTCAATGGGATCGTAATGTTGCAACCACATACAAGTGGACCTGCTGTGAGGAAGAGACGAGTTAGTACACTTCATACATGAAAAAGTTTATTTAAAAATCAACATGAAAAATCATAATTCCAAAAGTATAAAACACAAAAAAATCCTTACCAATGAAAGAAAATGTATCGTGCCACGTTCCCTCCTCCCACCCTGTGGTGCAACAGATGTCCCTTTCTCCAAAAATGTACTCAATGGGATCGCAATGTTGCAACCACACACAAGTTGACCTGCTGTGAGGAAGAAACGAGTTAGTACACTTCAAACATGAAAAAGGTCATTTTAAAATCAACATGAAAAACAATTATTCCGAAAGTATAAAACACAAAAAAATTCTTACCAATGAAAGAAAATGTATCGTGCCACGTTCCCTCCTCCCACCCTGTGGTGCAACAGATGTCCCTTTCTCCAAAAATGTACTCAATGGGATCGTAATGTTGCAACCACATACAAGTTGACCTGCTGTGAGGAAGAGACGAGTTAGTACACTTCATACATGAAAAAGTTTATTTAAAAATCAACATGAAAAATCATAATTCCAAAAGTATAAAACACAAAAAAATCCTTACCAATGAAAGAAAATGTATCGTGCCACGTTCCCTCCTCCCACCCTGTGGTGCAACAGATGTCCCTTTCTCCAAAAATGTACTCAATGGGATCGTAATGTTGCAACCACGTACAAGTTGACCTGCTGTGAGGAAGAAACGAGTTAGTACACTTCAAACATGAAAAAGGTCATTTTAAAATCAACATGAAAAACAATTATTCCGAAAGTATAAAACACAAAAAAATCCTTACCAATGAAAGAAAATGTATCGTGCCACGTTCCCTCCTCGCACCCTGTGGTGCAACAGATGTCCCTTTCTCCAAAAATGTACTCAATGGGATCGTAATGTTGCAACCACATACAAGTTGACCTGCTGTGAGGAAGAGACGAGTTAGTACACTTCATACATGAAAAAGTTTATTTAAAAATCAACATAAAAAATCATAATTCCGAAAGTATAAAACACAAAAAAATCCTTACCAATGAAAGAAAATGTATCGTGCCACATTCCCTCCTCCCACCCTGTTGCGCAACAGATGTCCCTTTCTCCAAAAATGTACTCAATGGGATCGTAATGTTGCAACCACGTACAAGTTGACCTGCTGTGAGGAAGAAACGAGTTAGTACACCTCAAACATGAAAAAGGTCATTTTAAAAGTCAACATGAAAAACAATTATTCCAAAAGTATAAAACACAAAAAAATCCTTACCAATGAAAGGAAATGTATCGTGCCACGTTCCCTCCTCCCACCCTGTGGTGCAACAGATGTCCCTTTCTCCAAAAATGTACTCAATGGGATCGTAATGTTGCAACCACATACAAGTTGACATGCTGTGAGGAAGAGACGAGTTAGTACACTTCATACATGAAAAAGTTTATTTAAAAATCAACATGAAAAATCATAATTCCAAAAGTATAAAACACAAAAACATCCTTACCAATGAAGGAAAATGTATCGTGCCACGTTCCCTCCTGCCACCCTGTGGTGCAACAGATGTCCCTTTCTCCAAAAATGTACTCAATGGGATCGTAATGTTGCAACCACACACAAGTTGACCTGCTGTGAGGAAGAAACGAGTTAGTACACTTCATACATGAAAAAGTTCATTTTAAAATCAACATGAAAAATCATTATTCCGAAAGTATAAAACACAAAAAAATCCTTATCAATGAAAGAAAATGTATCGTGCCACGTTCCCTCCTCCCACCCTGTGGTGCAACAGATGTCCCTTTCTCCAAAAATGTACTCAATGGGATCGTAATGTTGCAACCACATTCAAGTTGACCTGCTGTGAGGAAGAGACGAGTTAGTACACTTCATACATGAAAAAGTTTATTTAAAAATCAACATGAAAAATCATAATTCCAAAAGTATAAAACACAAAAAAATCCTTACCAATGAAAGAAAATGTATCGTGCCACGTTCCCTCCTCCCACCCTGTGGTGCAACAGATGTCCCTTTCTCCAAAAATGTACTCAATGGGATCGTAATGTTGCAACCACACACAAGTTGACCTGCTGTGAGGAAGAAACGAGTTAGTACACTTCAAACATGAAAAAGGTCATTTTAAAATCAACATGAAAAACAATTATTCCGAAAGTATAAAACACAAAAAAATCCTTACCAATGAAAGAAAATGTATCGTGCCACGTTCCCTCCTCCCACCCTGTGGTGCAACAGATATCCCTTTCTCCAAAAATGTACTCAATGGGATCGTAATGTTGCAACCACATACAAGTTGACCTGCTGTGAGGAAGAGACGAGTTAGTACACTTCATACATGAAAAAGTTTATTTAAAAATCAACATGAAAAATCATAATTCCAAAAGTATAAAACACAAAAAAATCCTTACCAATGAAAGAAAATGTATCGTGCCACGTTCCCTCCTCCCACCCTGTGGTGCAACAGATGTCCCTTTCTCCAAAAATGTACTCAATGGGATCGTAATGTTGCAATCACACACAAGTTGACCTGCTGTGAGGAAGAAACGAGTTAGTACACTTCAAACATGAAAAAGGTCATTTTAAAATCAACATGAAAAACAATTATTCCGAAAGTATAAAACACAAAAAAATTCTTACCAATGAAAGAAAATGTATCATGCCACGTTCCCTCCTCCCACCTTGTGGTGCAACAGATGTCCCTTTCTCCAAAAATGTACTCAATGGGATCGTAATGTTGCAACCACATAGAAGTTGACCTGCTGTGAGGAAGAGACGAGTTAGTACACTTCATACATGAAAAAGTTTATTTAAAAATCAACATGAAAAATCATAATTCCAAAAGTATAAAACACAAAAAAGTCCTTACCAATGAAAGAAAATGTATCGTGCTACGCTCTCTCCTCCGACACTGTGGTGCAACAGATGTCCCTTTCTACAAAAATGTACTCAATGGGATCGTAATGTTGCAACCACACACAAGTTGACCTGCTGTGAGGAAGAAACGAGTTAGTACACTTCAAACATGAAAAAGGTCATTTTAAAATCAACATGAAAAATCATAATTCCAAAAGTATAAAACACAAAAAAATCCTTACCAATGAAAGAAAACGTATCGTGCCACGTTCCCTCCTCCCACCCTATGGTGCAACAGATGTCCCTTTCTCCAAAAATGTACTCAATGGGATCGTAATGTTGCAACCACATACAAGTTGACCTGCTGTGAGGAAGAGACGAGTTAGTACACTTCATACATGAAAAAGTTTATTTAAAAATCAACATGAAAAATCATAATTCCAAAAGTATAAAACACAAAAACATCCTTACCAATGAAAGAAAATGTATCGTGCCACGTTCCCTCCTGCCACCCTGTGGTGCAACAGATGTCCCTTTCTCCAAAAATGTACTCAATGGGATCGTAATGTTGCAACCACATACAAGTTGACCTGCTGTGAGGAAGAAACGAGTTAGTACACTTCAAACATGAAAAAGGTCATTTTAAAAGTCAACATGAAAAACAATTATTCCAAAAGTATAAAACCCAAAAAAATCCTTACCAATGAAAGAAAATGTATCGTGCTACGCTCTCTCCTCCGACACTGAGGTGCAACAGATGTCTCTTTCTCCAAAAATGTACTCAATGGGATCGTAATGTTGCAACCACACACAAGTTGACCTGCTGTGAGGAAGAAACGAGTTAGTACACCTCAAACATGAAAAAGGTCATTTTAAAAGTCAACATGAAAAACAATTATTCCAAAAGTATAAAACACAAAAAAAATCCTTAGCAATGAAGGAAAATGTATCGTGCCACGTTCCCTCCTCCCACCCTGTGGTGCAGCAGATGTCCCATTCTCCAAAAATGTACTCAATGGGATCGTAATGTTGCAACCACACACAAGTTGACCTGCTGTGAGGAAGAAACGAGTTAGTACACTTCAAACATGAAAAAGGTCATTTTAAAAGTCAACATGAAAAACAATTATTCCAAAAGTATAAAACACAAAAAAATCCTTACCAATGAAAGAAAATGTATCGTGCTACGCTCTCTCCTCCGACACTGTGGTGCAACAGATTTCCCTTTCTCCAAAAATGTACTCAATGGGATCGTAATGTTGCAACCACACACAAGTTGACCTGCTGTGAGGAAGAAACGAGTTAGTACACTTCAAACATGAAAAAGGTCATTTTAAAATCAACATGAAAAATCATAATTCCAAAAGTATAAAACACAAACACATCCTTACCAATGAAAGAAAATGTATCGTGCTACGATCCCTCCTCCCACCCTGTGGTGCAACAGATGTCCCTTTCTCCAAAAATGTACTCAATGGGATCGTAATGTTGCAACCACATACAAGTTGACCTGCTGTGAGGAAGAGACGAGTTAGTACACTTCATACATGAAAAAGTTTATTTAAAAATCAACATGAAAAATCATAATTCCAAAAGTATAAAACACAAAAAAATCCTTACCAATGAAAGAAAATGTATCGTGCCATGTTCCCTCCTCCCACCCTGTGGTGCAACAGATGTCCCTTTCTCCAAAAATGTACTCAATGGGATCGTAATGTTGCAACCACATACAAGTTGACCTGCTGTGAGGAAGAGACGAGTTAGTACACTTCATACATGAAAAAGTTTATTTAAAAATCAACATGAAAAATCATAATTCCAAAAGTATAAAACACAAAAATCCTTACCAATGAAAGAAAATGTATCGTGCTACGCTCTATCCTCCGACACTGTGGTGCAACAGATGTCCCTTTCTCCAAAAATGTACTCAATGGGATCGTAATGTTGCAACCACACACAAGTTGACCTGCTGTGAGGAAGAAACGAGTTAGTACACTTCAAACATGAAAAAGGTCATTTTAAAATCAACATGAAAAATCATAATTCCAAAAGTATAAAACACAAAAAAATCCTTACCAATGAAAGAAAATGTATCGTGCCACGTTCCCTCCTCCCACCCTGTGGTGCAACAGATGTCCCTTTCTCCAAAAATGTACTCAATGGGATCGTAATGTTGCAACCACATACAAGTTCACCTGCTGTGAGGAAGAGACGAGTTAGTACACTTCATACATGAAAAAGTTTATTTAAAAATCAACATGAAAAATCATAATTCCAAAAGTATAAAACACAAAAAAATCCTTACCAATGAAAGAAAATGTATCGTGCCACGTTCCCTCCTCCCACCCTGTGGTGCAACAGATGTCCCTTTCTCCAAAAATGTACTCAATGGGATCGTAATGTTGCAACCACACACAAGTTGACCTGCTGTGAGGAAGAAACAAGTTAGTACACTTCAAACATGAAAAAGGTCATTTTAAAATCAACATGAAAAACAATTATTCCGAAAGTATAAAACACAAAAAAATCCTTACCAATGAAAGAAAATGTATCGTGCCACGTTCCCTCCTCGCACCCTGTGGTGCAACAGATGTCCCTTTCTCCAAAAATGTACTCAATGGGATCGTAATGTTGCAACCACATACAAGTTGACCTGCTGTGAGGAAGAGACGAGTTAGTACACTTCATACATGAAAAAGTTTATTTAAAAATCAACATGAAAAATCATAATTCCGAAAGTATAAAACACAAAAAAATCCTTACCAATGAAAGAAAATGTATCGTGCCACATTCCCTCCTCCCACCCTGTGGTGCAACAGATGTCCCTTTCTCCAAAAATGTACTCAATGGGATCGTAATGTTGCAACCACGTACAAGTTGACCTGCTGTGAGGAAGAAACGAGTTAGTACACCTCAAACATGAAAAAGGTCATTTTAAAAGTCAACATGAAAAACAATTATTCCAAAAGTATAAAACACAAAAAAATCCTTACCAATGAAAGGAAATGTATCGTGCCACGTTCCCTCCTCCCACCCTGTGCTGCAACAGATGTCCCTTTCTCCAAAAATGTACTCAATGGGATCGTAATGTTGCAACCACATACAAGTTGACATGCTGTGAGGAAGAGACGAGTTAGTACACTTCATACATGAAAAAGTTTATTTAAAAATCAACATGAAAAATCATAATTCCAAAAGTATAAAACACAAAAACATCCTCACCAATGAAGGAAAATGTATCGTGCCACGTTCCCTCCTGCCACCCTGTGGTGCAACAGATGTCCCTTTCTCCAAAAATGTACTCTATGGGATCGTAATGTTGCAACCACACACAAGTTGACCTGCTGTGAGGAAGAAACGAGTTAGTACACTTCATACATGAAAAAGTTCATTTTAAAATCAACATGAAAAATCATTATTCCGAAAGTATAAAACACAAAAAAATCCTTATCAATGAAAGAAAATGTATCGTGCCACGTTCCCTCCTCCCACCCTGTGGTGCAACAGATGTCCCTTTCTCCAAAAATGTACTCAATGGGATCGTAATGTTGCAACCACATTCAAGTTGACCTGCTGTGAGGAAGAGACGAGTTAGTACACTTCATACATGAAAAAGTTTATTTAAAAATAAACATGAAAAATCATAATTCCAAAAGTATAAAACACAAAAAAATCCTTACCAATGAAAGAAAATGTATCGTGCCACGTTCCCTCCTCCCACCCTGTGGTGCAACAGATGTCCCTTTGTCCAAAAATGTACTCAATGGGATCGTAATGTTGCAACCACACACAAGTTGACCTGCTGTGAGGAAGAAACGAGTTAGTACACTTCAAACATGAAAAAGGTCATTTTAAAATCAACATGAAAAACAATTATTCCGAAAGTATAAAACACAAAAAAATCCTTACCAATGAAAGAAAATGTATCGTGCCACGTTCCCTACTCCCACCCTGTGGTGCAAGAGATATCCCTTTCTCCAAAAATGTACTCAATGGGATCGTAATGTTGCAACCACATAGAAGTTGACCTGCTGTGAGGAAGAGACGAGTTAGTACACTTCATACATGAAAAAGTTTATTTAAAAACCAACATGAAAAATCATAATTCCAAAAGTATAAAACACAAAAAAATCCTTACCAATGAAAGAAAATGTATCGTGCTACGCTCTCTCCTCCGACACTGTGGTGCAACAGATGTCCCTTTCTACAAAAATGTACTCAATGGGATCGTAATGTTGCAACCACACACAAGTTGACCTGCTGTGAGGAAGAAACGAGTTAGTACACTTCAAACATGAAAAAGGTCATTTTAAAATCAACATGAAAAATCATAATTCCAAAAGTATAAAACACAAAAAAATCCTTACCAATGAAAGAAAACGTATCGTGCCACGTTCCCTCCTCCCACCCTATGGTGCAACAGATGTCCCTTTCTCCAAAAATGTACTCAATGGGATCGTAATGTTGCAACCACATACAAGTTGACCTGCTGTGAGGAAGAGACGAGTTAGTACACTTCATACATGAAAAAGTTTATTTAAAAATCAACATGAAAAATCATAATTCCAAAAGTATAAAACACAAAAACATCCTTACCAATGAAAGAAAATGTATCGTGCCACGTTCCCTCCTGCCACCCTGTGGTGCAACAGATGTCCCTTTCTCCAAAAATGTACTCAATGGGATCGTAATGTTGCAACCACATACAAGTTGACCTGCTGTGAGGAAGAAACGAGTTAGTACACTTCAAACATGAAAAAGGTCATTTTAAAAGTCAACATGAAAAACAATTATTCCAAAAGTATAAAACCCAAAAAAATCCTTACCAATGAAAGAAAATGTATCGTGCTACGCTCTCTCCTCCGACACTGAGGTGCAACAGATGTCTCTTTCTCCAAAAATGTACTCAATGGGATCGTAATGTTGCAACCACACACAAGTTGACCTGCTGTGAGGAAGAAACGAGTTAGTACACCTCAAACATGAAAAAGGTCATTTTAAAAGTCAACATGAAAAACAATTATTCCAAAAGTATAAAACACAAAAAAAATCCTTAGCAATGAAGGAAAATGTATCGTGCCACTTTCCCTCCTCCCACCCTGTGGTGCAGCAGATGTCCCATTCTCCAAAAATGTACTCAATGGGATCGTAATGTTGCAACCACACACAAGTTGACCTGCTGTGAGGAAGAAACGAGTTAGTACACTTCAAACATGAAAAAGGTCATTTTAAAAGTCAACATGAAAAACAATTATTCCAAAAGTATAAAACACAAAAAAATCCTTACCAATGAAAGAAAATGTATCGTGCTACGCTCTCTCCTCCGACACTGTGGTGCAACAGATTTCCCTTTCTCCAAAAATGTACTCAATGGGATCGTAATGTTGCAACCACACACAAGTTGACCTGCTGTGAGGAAGAAACGAGTTAGTACACTTCAAACATGAAAAAGGTCATTTTAAAATCAACATGAAAAATCATAATTCCAAAAGTATAAAACACAAACACATCCTTACCAATGAAAGAAAATGTATCGTGCTACGATCCCTCCTCCCACCCTGTGGTGCAACAGATGTCCCTTTCTCCAAAAATGTACTCAATGGGATCGTAATGTTGCAACCACATACAAGTTGACCTGCTGTGAGGAAGAGACGAGTTAGTACACTTCATACATGAAAAAGTTTATTTAAAAATCAACATGAAAAATCATAATTCCAAAAGTATAAAACACAAAAAAATCCTTACCAATGAAAGAAAATGTATCGTGCCATGTTCCCTCCTCCCACCCTGTGGTGCAACAGATGTCCCTTTCTCCAAAAATGTACTCAATGGGATCGTAATGTTGCAACCACATACAAGTTGACCTGCTGTGAGGAAGAGACGAGTTAGTACACTTCATACATGAAAAAGTTTATTTAAAAATCAACATGAAAAATCATAATTCCAAAAGTATAAAACACAAAAATCCTTACCAATGAAAGAAAATGTATCGTGCTACGCTCTATCCTCCGACACTGTGGTGCAACAGATGTCCCTTTCTCCAAAAATGTACTCAATGGGATCGTAATGTTGCAACCACACACAAGTTGACCTGCTGTGAGGAAGAAACGAGTTAGTACACTTCAAACATGAAAAAGGTCATTTTAAAATCAACATGAAAAATCATAATTCCAAAAGTATAAAACACAAAAAAATCCTTACCAATGAAAGAAAATGTATCGTGCCACGTTCCCTCCTCCCACCCTGTGGTGCAACAGATGTCCCTTTCTCCAAAAATGTACTCAATGGGATCGTAATGTTGCAACCACATACAAGTTGACCTGCTGTGAGGAAGAGACGAGTTAGTACACTTCATACATGAAAAAGTTTATTTAAAAATCAACATGAAAAATCATAATTCCAAAAGTATAAAACACAAAAAAATCCTTACCAATGAAAGAAAATGTATCGTGCCACGTTCCCTCCTCCCACCCTGTGGTGCAACAGATGTCCCTTTCTCCAAAAATGTACTCAATGGGATCGTAATGTTGCAACCACACACAAGTTGACCTGCTGTGAGGAAGAAACAAGTTAGTACACTTCAAACATGAAAAAGGTCATTTTAAAATCAACATGAAAAACAATTATTCCGAAAGTATAAAACACAAAAAAATCCTTACCAATGAAAGGAAATGTATCGTGCCACGTTCCCTCCTCCCACCCTGTGCTGCAACAGATGTCCCTTTCTCCAAAAATGTACTCAATGGGATCGTAATGTTGCAACCACATACAAGTTGACATGCTGTGAGGAAGAGACGAGTTAGTACACTTCATACATGAAAAAGTTTATTTAAAAATCAACATGAAAAATCATAATTCCAAAAGTATAAAACACAAAAACATCCTCACCAATGAAGGAAAATGTATCGTGCCACGTTCCCTCCTGCCACCCTGTGGTGCAACAGATGTCCCTTTCTCCAAAAATGTACTCTATGGGATCGTAATGTTGCAACCACACACAAGTTGACCTGCTGTGAGGAAGAAACGAGTTAGTACACTTCATACATGAAAAAGTTCATTTTAAAATCAACATGAAAAATCATTATTCCGAAAGTATAAAACACAAAAAAATCCTTATCAATGAAAGAAAATGTATCGTGCCACGTTCCCTCCTCCCACCCTGTGGTGCAACAGATGTCCCTTTCTCCAAAAATGTACTCAATGGGATCGTAATGTTGCAACCACATTCAAGTTGACCTGCTGTGAGGAAGAGACGAGTTAGTACACTTCATACATGAAAAAGTTTATTTAAAAATAAACATGAAAAATCATAATTCCAAAAGTATAAAACACAAAAAAATCCTTACCAATGAAAGAAAATGTATCGTGCCACGTTCCCTCCTCCCACCCTGTGGTGCAACAGATGTCCCTTTGTCCAAAAATGTACTCAATGGGATCGTAATGTTGCAACCACACACAAGTTGACCTGCTGTGAGGAAGAAACGAGTTAGTACACTTCAAACATGAAAAAGGTCATTTTAAAATCAACATGAAAAACAATTATTCCGAAAGTATAAAACACAAAAAAATCCTTACCAATGAAAGAAAATGTATCGTGCCACGTTCCCTACTCCCACCCTGTGGTGCAAGAGATATCCCTTTCTCCAAAAATGTACTCAATGGGATCGTAATGTTGCAACCACATAGAAGTTGACCTGCTGTGAGGAAGAGACGAGTTAGTACACTTCATACATGAAAAAGTTTATTTAAAAACCAACATGAAAAATCATAATTCCAAAAGTATAAAACACAAAAAAATCCTTACCAATGAAAGAAAATGTATCGTGCTACGCTCTCTCCTCCGACACTGTGGTGCAACAGATGTCCCTTTCTACAAAAATGTACTCAATGGGATCGTAATGTTGCAACCACACACAAGTTGACCTGCTGTGAGGAAGAAACGAGTTAGTACACTTCAAACATGAAAAAGGTCATTTTAAAATCAACATGAAAAATCATAATTCCAAAAGTATAAAACACAAAAAAATCCTTACCAATGAAAGAAAACGTATCGTGCCACGTTCCCTCCTCCCACCCTATGGTGCAACAGATGTCCCTTTCTCCAAAAATGTACTCAATGGGATCGTAATGTTGCAACCACATACAAGTTGACCTGCTGTGAGGAAGAGACGAGTTAGTACACTTCATACATGAAAAAGTTTATTTAAAAATCAACATGAAAAATCATAATTCCAAAAGTATAAAACACAAAAACATCCTTACCAATGAAAGAAAATGTATCGTGCCACGTTCCCTCCTGCCACCCTGTGGTGCAACAGATGTCCCTTTCTCCAAAAATGTACTCAATGGGATCGTAATGTTGCAACCACATACAAGTTGACCTGCTGTGAGGAAGAAACGAGTTAGTACACTTCAAACATGAAAAAGGTCATTTTAAAAGTCAACATGAAAAACAATTATTCCAAAAGTATAAAACCCAAAAAAATCCTTACCAATGAAAGAAAATGTATCGTGCTACGCTCTCTCCTCCGACACTGAGGTGCAACAGATGTCTCTTTCTCCAAAAATGTACTCAATGGGATCGTAATGTTGCAACCACACACAAGTTGACCTGCTGTGAGGAAGAAACGAGTTAGTACACCTCAAACATGAAAAAGGTCATTTTAAAAGTCAACATGAAAAACAATTATTCCAAAAGTATAAAACACAAAAAAAATCCTTAGCAATGAAGGAAAATGTATCGTGCCACGTTCCCTCCTCCCACCCTGTGGTGCAGCAGATGTCCCATTCTCCAAAAATGTACTCAATGGGATCGTAATGTTGCAACCACACACAAGTTGACCTGCTGTGAGGAAGAAACGAGTTAGTACACTTCAAACATGAAAAAGGTCATTTTAAAAGTCAACATGAAAAACAATTATTCCAAAAGTATAAAACACAAAAAAATCCTTACCAATGAAAGAAAATGTATCGTGCTACGCTCTCTCCTCCGACACTGTGGTGCAACAGATTTCCCTTTCTCCAAAAATGTACTCAATGGGATCGTAATGTTGCAACCACACACAAGTTGACCTGCTGTGAGGAAGAAACGAGTTAGTACACTTCAAACATGAAAAAGGTCATTTTAAAATCAACATGAAAAATCATAATTCCAAAAGTATAAAACACAAACACATCCTTACCAATGAAAGAAAATGTATCGTGCTACGATCCCTCCTCCCACCCTGTGGTGCAACAGATGTCCCTTTCTCCAAAAATGTACTCAATGGGATCGTAATGTTGCAACCACATACAAGTTGACCTGCTGTGAGGAAGAGACGAGTTAGTACACTTCATACATGAAAAAGTTTATTTAAAAATCAACATGAAAAATCATAATTCCAAAAGTATAAAACACAAAAAAATCCTTACCAATGAAAGAAAATGTATCGTGCCATGTTCCCTCCTCCCACCCTGTGGTGCAACAGATGTCCCTTTCTCCAAAAATGTACTCAATGGGATCGTAATGTTGCAACCACATACAAGTTGACCTGCTGTGAGGAAGAGACGAGTTAGTACACTTCATACATGAAAAAGTTTATTTAAAAATCAACATGAAAAATCATAATTCCAAAAGTATAAAACACAAAAATCCTTACCAATGAAAGAAAATGTATCGTGCTACGCTCTATCCTCCGACACTGTGGTGCAACAGATGTCCCTTTCTCCAAAAATGTACTCAATGGGATCGTAATGTTGCAACCACACACAAGTTGACCTGCTGTGAGGAAGAAACGAGTTAGTACACTTCAAACATGAAAAAGGTCATTTTAAAATCAACATGAAAAATCATAATTCCAAAAGTATAAAACACAAAAAAATCCTTACCAATGAAAGAAAATGTATCGTGCCACGTTCCCTCCTCCCACCCTGTGGTGCAACAGATGTCCCTTTCTCCAAAAATGTACTCAATGGGATCGTAATGTTGCAACCACATACAAGTTGACCTGCTGTGAGGAAGAGACGAGTTAGTACACTTCATACATGAAAAAGTTTATTTAAAAATCAACATGAAAAATCATAATTCCAAAAGTATAAAACACAAAAAAATCCTTACCAATGAAAGAAAATGTATCGTGCCACGTTCCCTCCTCCCACCCTGTGGTGCAACAGATGTCCCTTTCTCCAAAAATGTACTCAATGGGATCGTAATGTTGCAACCACACACAAGTTGACCTGCTGTGAGGAAGAAACAAGTTAGTACACTTCAAACATGAAAAAGGTCATTTTAAAATCAACATGAAAAACAATTATTCCGAAAGTATAAAACACAAAAAAATCCTTACCAATGAAAGGAAATGTATCGTGCCACGTTCCCTCCTCCCACCCTGTGCTGCAACAGATGTCCCTTTCTCCAAAAATGTACTCAATGGGATCGTAATGTTGCAACCACATACAAGTTGACATGCTGTGAGGAAGAGACGAGTTAGTACACTTCATACATGAAAAAGTTTATTTAAAAATCAACATGAAAAATCATAATTCCAAAAGTATAAAACACAAAAACATCCTCACCAATGAAGGAAAATGTATCGTGCCACGTTCCCTCCTGCCACCCTGTGGTGCAACAGATGTCCCTTTCTCCAAAAATGTACTCTATGGGATTGTAATGTTGCAACCACACACAAGTTGACCTGCTGTGAGGAAGAAACGAGTTAGTACACTTCATACATGAAAAAGTTCATTTTAAAATCAACATGAAAAATCATTATTCCGAAAGTATAAAACACAAAAAAATCCTTATCAATGAAAGAAAATGTATCGTGCCACGTTCCCTCCTCCCACCCTGTGGTGCAACAGATGTCCCTTTCTCCAAAAATGTACTCAATGGGATCGTAATGTTGCAACCACATTCAAGTTGACCTGCTGTGAGGAAGAGACGAGTTAGTACACTTCATACATGAAAAAGTTTATTTAAAAATCAACATGAAAAATCATAATTCCAAAAGTATAAAACACAAAAAAATCCTTACCAATGAAAGAAAATGTATCGTGCCACGTTCCCTCCTCCCACCCTGTGGTGCAACAGATGTCCCTTTGTCCAAAAATGTACTCAATGGGATCGTAATGTTGCAACCACACACAAGTTGACCTGCTGTGAGGAAGAAACGAGTTAGTACACTTCAAACATGAAAAAGGTCATTTTAAAATCAACATGAAAAACAATTATTCCGAAAGTATAAAACACAAAAAAATCCTTACCAATGAAAGAAAATGTATCGTGCCACGTTCCCTCCTCCCACCCTGTGGTGCAAGAGATATCCCTTTCTCCAAAAATGTACTCAATGGGATCGTAATGTTGCAACCACATAGAAGTTGACCTGCTGTGAGGAAGAGACGAGTTAGTACACTTCATACATGAAAAAGTTTATTTAAAAACCAACATGAAAAATCATAATTCCAAAAGTATAAAACACAAAAAAATCCTTACCAATGAAAGAAAATGTATCGTGCTACGCTCTCTCCTCCGACACTGTGGTGCAACAGATGTCCCTTTCTACAAAAATGTACTCAATGGGATCGTAATGTTGCAACCACACACAAGTTGACCTGCTGTGAGGAAGAAACGAGTTAGTACACTTCAAACATGAAAAAGGTCATTTTAAAATCAACATGAAAAATCATAATTCCAAAAGTATAAAACACAAAAAAATCCTTACCAATGAAAGAAAACGTATCGTGCCACGTTCCCTCCTCCCACCCTATGGTGCAACAGATGTCCCTTTCTCCAAAAATGTACTCAATGGGATCGTAATGTTGCAACCACATACAAGTTGACCTGCTGTGAGGAAGAGACGGGTAAGTACACTTCATACATGAAAAAGTTTATTTAAAAATCAACATGAAAAATCATAATTCCAAAAGTATAAAACACAAAAACATCCTTACCAATGAAAGAAAATGTATCGTGCCACGTTCCCTCCTGCCACCCTGTGGTGCAACAGATGTCCCTTTCTCCAAAAATGTACTCAATGGGATCGTAATGTTGCAACCACATACTAGTTGACCTGCTGTGAGGAAGAAACGAGTTAGTACACTTCAAACATGAAAAAGGTCATTTTAAAAGTCAACATGAAAAACAATTATTCCAAAAGTATAAAACCCAAAAAAATCCTTACCAATGAAAGAAAATGTATCGTGCTACGCTCTCTCCTCCGACACTGAGGTGCAACAGATGTCCCTTTCTCCAAAAATGTACTCAATGGGATCGTAATGTTGCAACCACACACAAGTTGACCTGCTGTGAGGAAGAAACGAGTTAGTACACTTCAAACATGAAAAAGGTCATTTTAAAAGTCAACATGAAAAACAATTATTCCAAAAGTATAAAACACAAAAAAATCCTTAGCAATGAAGGAAAATGTATCGTGCCACGTTCCCTCCTCCCACCCTGTGGTGCAGCAGATGTCCCATTCTCCAAAAATGTACTCAATGGGATCGTAATGTTGCAACCACACACAAGTTGACCTGCTGTGAGGAAGAAACGAGTTAGTACACTTCAAACATGAAAAAGGTCATTTTAAAAGTCAACATGAAAAACGATTATTCCAAAAGTATAAAACACAAAAAAATCCTTACCAATGAAAGAAAATGTATCGTGCCATGTTCCCTCCTCCCACCCTGTGGTGCAACAGATGTCCCTTTCTCCAAAAATGTACTCAATGGGATCGTAATGTTGCAACCACATACAAGTTGACATGCTGTGAGGAAGAGACGAGTTAGTACACTTCATACATGAAAAAGTTTATTTAAAAATCAACATGAAAAATCATAATTCCAAAAGTATAAAACACAAAAACATCCTTACCAATGAAGGAAAATGTATCGTGCCACGTTCCCTCATGCCACCCTGTGGTGCAACAGATGTCCCTTTCTCCAAAAATGTACTCAATGGGATCGTAATGTTGCAACCACACACAAGTTGACCTGCTGTGAGGAAGAAACGAGTTAGTACACTTCATACATGAAAAAGTTCATTTTAAAATCAACATGAAAAATCATAATTCCGAAAGTATAAAACACAAAAAAATCCTTATCAATGAAAGAAAATGTATCGTGCCACGTTCCCTCCTCCCACCCTGTGGTGCAACAGATGTCCCTTTCTCCAAAAATGTACTCAATGGGATCGTAATGTTGCAACCACATTCAAGTTGACCTGCTGTGAGGAAGAGACGAGTTAGTACACTTCATACATGAAAAAGTTTATTTAAAAATCAACATGAAAAATCATAATTCCAAAAGTATAAAACACAAAAAAATCCTTACCAATGAAAGAAAATGTATCGTACCACGTTCCCTCCTCCCACCCTGTGGTGCAACAGATGTCCCCTTGTCCAAAAATGTACTCAATGGGATCGTAATGTTGCAACCACACACAAGTTGACCTGCTGTCAGGAAGAAACGAGTTAGTACACTTCAAACATGAAAAAGGTCATTTTAAAATCAACATGAAAAACAATTATTCCGAAAGTATAAAACACAAAAAAATCCTTACCAATGAAAGAAAATGTATCGTGCCACGTTCCCTCCTCCCACCCTGTGGTGCAAGAGATATCCCTTTCTCCAAAAATGTACTCAATGGGATCGTAATGTTGCAACCACATACAATTTGACCTGCTGTGAGGAAGAGACGAGTTAGTACACTTCATACATGAAAAAGTTTATTTAAAAATCAACATGAAAAATCATAATTCCAAAAGTATAAAACACAAAAAAATCCTTACCAATGAAAGAAAATGTATCGTGCCACGTTCCCTCCTCCCACCCTGTGGTGCAACAGATGTCCCTTTCTCCAAAAATGTACTCAATGGGATCATAATGTTGCAACCACACACAAGTTGACCTGCTGTGAGGAAGAAACGAGTTAGTACACTTCAAACATGAAAAAGGTCATTTTAAAATCAACATGAAAAACAATTATTCCAAAAGTATAAAACACAAAAAAATTCTTACCAATGAAAGAAAATGTATCGTGCCACGTTCCCTCCTCCCACCCTGTGGTGCAACAGATGTCCCTTTCTCCAAAAATGTACTCAATGGGATCGTAATGTTGCAACCACATAGAAGTTGACCTGCTGTGAGGAAGAGACGAGTTAGTACACTTCATACATGAAAAAGTTTATTTAAAAACCAACATGAAAAATCATAATTCCAAAAGTATAAAACACAAAAAAATCCTTACCAATGAAAGAAAATGTATCGTGCTACGCTCTCTCCTCCGACACTGTGGTTCAACAGATGTCCCTTTCTACAAAAATGTACTCAATGGGATCGTAATGTTGCAACCACACACAAGTTGACCTCCTGTGAGGAAGAAACGAGTTAGTACACTTCAAACATGAAAAAGGTCATTTTAAAATCAACATGAAAAATCATAATTCCAAAAGTATAAAACACAAAAAAATCCTTACCAATGAAAGAAAACGTATCGTGCCACGTTCCCTCCTCCCACCCTATGGTGCAACAGATGTCCCTTTCTCCAAAAATGTACTCAATGGGATCGTAATGTTGCAACCACATACAAGTTGACCTGCTGTGAGGAAGAGACGAGTTAGTACACTTCATACATGAAAAAGTTTATTTAAAAATCAACATGAAAAATCATAATTCCAAAAGTATAAAACACAAAAACATCCTTACCAATGAAAGAAAATGTATCGTGCCACGTTCCCTCCTGCCACCCTGTGGTGCAACAGATGTCCCTTTCTCCAAAAATGTACTCAATGGGATCGTAATGTTGCAACCACATACTAGTTGACCTGCTGTGAGGAAGAAACGAGTTAGTACACTTCAAACATGAAAAAGGTCATTTTAAAAGTCAACATGAAAAACAATTATTCCAAAAGTATAAAACCCAAAAAAATCCTTACCAATGAAAGAAAATGTTTCGTGCTACGCTCTCTCCTCCGACACTGAGGTGCAACAGATGTCCCTTTCTCCAAAAATGTACTTAATGGGATCGTAATGTTGCAACCACACACAAGTTGACCTGCTGTGAGGAAGAAACGAGTTAGTACACTTCAAACATGAAAAAGGTCATTTTAAAAGTCAACATGAAAAACAATTATTCCAAAAGTATAAAACACAAAAAAATCCTTAGCAATGAAGGAAAATGTATCGTGCCACGTTCCCTCCTCCCACCCTGTGGTGCAGCAGATGTCCCATTCTCCAAAAATGTACTCAATGGGATCGTAATGTTGCAACCACACACAAGTTGACCTGCTGTGAGGAAGAAACGAGTTAGTACACTTCAAACATGAAAAAGGTCATTTTAAAAGTCAACATGAAAAACAATTATTCCAAAAGTATAAAACACAAAAAAATCCTTACCAATGAAAGAAAATGTATCGTGCTACGCTCTCTCCTCCGACACTGTGGTGCAACAGATTTCCCTTTCTCCAAAAATGTACTCAATGGGATCGTAATGTTGCAACCACACACAAGTTGACCTGCTGTGAGGAAGAAACGAGTTAGTACACTTCAAACATGAAAAAGGTCATTTTAAAATCAACATGAAAAATCATAATTCCAAAAGTATAAAACACAAACACATCCTTACCAATGAAAGAAAATGTATCGTGCCACGATCCCTCCTCCCACCCTGTGGTGCAACAGATGTCCCTTTCTCCAAAAATGTACTCAATGGGATCGTAATGTTGCAACCACATACAAGTTGACCTGCTGTGAGGAAGAAACGAGTTAGTACACTTCAAACATGAAAAAGGTCATTTTAAAAGTCAACATGAAAAACGATTATTCCAAAAGTATAAAACACAAAAAAATCCTTACCAATGAAAGAAAATGTATCGTGCCATGTTCCCTCCTCCCACCCTGTGGTGCAACAGATGTCCTTTTCTCCAAAAATGTACTCAATGGGATCGTAATGTTGCAACCACACACAAGTTGACCTGCTGTGAGGAAGAAACAAGTTAGTACACTTCAAACATGAAAAAGGTCATTTTAAAATCAACATGAAAAACAATTATTCCGAAAGTATAAAACACAAAAAAATCCTTACCAATGAAAGAAAATGTATCGTCCCACGTTCCCTCCTCCCACCCTGTGGTGCAACAGATGTCCCTTTCTCCAAAAATGTACTCAATGGGATCGTAATGTTGCAACCACATACAAGTTGACCTGCTGTGAGGAAGAGACGAGTTAGTACACTTCATACATGAAAAAGTTTATTTAAAAATCAACATGAAATATCATAATTCCAAAAGTATAAAACACAAAAAAATCTTTACCAATGAAAGAAAATGTATCGTGCCACGTTCCCTCCTCCCACCCTGTGGTGCAACAGATGTCCCTTTCTCCAACAATGTACTCAATGGGATCGTAATGTTGCAACCACACACAAGTTGACCTGCTGTGAGGAAGAAACGAGTTAGTACACTTCAAACATGAAAAAGGTCATTTTAAAATCAACATGAAAAACAATTATTCCAAAAGTATAAAACACAAAAAAATTCTTACCAATGAAAGAAAATGTATCATGCCAAGTTCCCTCCTCCCACCCTGTGGTGCAACAGATGTCCCTTTCTCCAAAAATGTACTCAATGGGATCGTAATGTTGCAACCACATACAAGTTGCCCTGCTGTGAGGAAGAGACGAGTTAGTACACTTCATACATGAAAAAGTTTATTTAAAAATCAACATGAAGAATCATAATTCCAAAAGTATAAAACACAAAAAAATCCTTACCAATGAAAGAAAATGTATCGTGCTACGCTCTCTCCTCCGACACTGTGGTGCAACAGATGTCCCTTTCTCCAAAAATGTACTCAATGGGATCGTAATGTTGCAACCACACACAAGTTGACCTGCTGTGAGGAAGAAACGAGTTAGTACACTTCAAACATGAAAAAGGTCATTTTAAAATCAACATGAAAAATCATAATTCCAAAAGTATAAAACACAAAAAAATCCTTACCAATGAAAGAAAATGTATCGTGCCAAGTTCCCTCCTCCCACCCTGTGGTGCAACAGATGTCCCTTTCTCCAAAAATGTACTCAATGGGATCGTAATGTTGCAACCACATACAAGTTGACCTGCTGTGAGGAAGAGACGAGTTAGTACACTTCATACATGAAAAAGTTTATTTAAAAATCAACATGAAATATCATAATTCCAAAAGTATAAAACACAAAAAAATCTTTACCAATGAAAGAAAATGTATCGTGCCACGTTCCCTCCTCCCACCCTGTGGTGCATCAGATGTCCCTTTCTCCAACAATGTACTCAATGGGATCGTAATGTTGCAACCACACACAAGTTGACCTGCTGTGAGGAAGAAACGAGTTAGTACACTTCAAACATGAAAAAGGTCATTTTAAAATCAACATGAAAAACAATTATTCCAAAAGTATAAAACACAAAAAAATTCTTACCAATGAAAGAAAATGTATCATGCCAAGTTCCCTCCTCCCACCCTGTGGTGCAACAGATGTCCCTTTCTCCAAAAATGTACTCAATGGGATCGTAATGTTGCAACCACATACAAGTTGCCCTGCTGTGAGGAAGAGACGAGTTAGTACACTTCATACATGAAAAAGTTTATTTAAAAATCAACATGAAGAATCATAATTCCAAAAGTATAAAACACAAAAAAATCCTTACCAATGAAAGAAAATGTATCGTGCTACGCTCTCTCCTCCGACACTGTGGTGCAACAGATGTCCCTTTCTCCAAAAATGTACTCAATGGGATCGTAATGTTGCAACCACACACAAGTTGACCTGCTGTGAGGAAGAAACGAGTTAGTACACTTCAAACATGAAAAAGGTCATTTTAAAATCAACATGAAAAATCATAATTCCAAAAGTATAAAACACAAAAAAATCCTTACCAATGAAAGAAAATGTATCGTGCCAAGTTCCCTCCTCCCACCCTGTGGTGCAACAGATGTCCCTTTCTCCAAAAATGTACTCAATGGGATCGTAATGTTGCAACCACATACAAGTTGACCTGCTGTGAGGAAGAGACGAGTTAGTACACTTCATACATGAAAAAGTTTATTTAAAAATCAACATGAAATATCATAATTCCAAAAGTACAAAACACAAAAAAATCTTTACCAATGAAAGAAAATGTATCGTGCCACGTTCCCTCCTCCCACCCTGTGGTGCAACAGATGTCCCTTTCTCCAACAATGTACTCAATGGGATCGTAATGTTGCAACCACACACAAGTTGACCTGCTGTGAGGAAGAAACGAGTTAGTACACTTCAAACATGAAAAAGGTCATTTTAAAATCAACATGAAAAACAATTATTCCAAAAGTATAAAACACAAAAAAATTCTTACCAATGAAAGAAAATGTATCATGCCAAGTTCCCTCCTCCCACCCTGTGGTGCAACAGATGTCCCTTTCTCCAAAAATGTACTCAATGGGATCGTAATGTTGCAACCACATACAAGTTGCCCTGCTGTGAGGAAGAGACGAGTTAGTACACTTCATACATGAAAAAGTTTATTTAAAAATCAACATGAAGAATCATAATTCCAAAAGTATAAAACACAAAAAAATCCTTACCAATGAAAGAAAATGTATCGTGCTACGCTCTCTCCTCCGACACTGTGGTGCAACAGATGTCCCTTTCTCCAAAAATGTACTCAATGGGATCGTAATGTTGCAACCACACACAAGTTGACCTGCTGTGAGGAAGAAACGAGTTAGTACACTTCAAACATGAAAAAGGTCATTTTAAAATCAACATGAAAAATCATAATTCCAAAAGTATAAAACACAAAAAAATCCTTACCAATGAAAGAAAATGTATCGTGCCACGTTCCCTCCTCCCACCCTGTGGTGCAACAGATGTCCCTTTCTCCAAAAATGTACTCAATGGGATCGTAATGTTGCAACCACATACAAGTTGACCTGCTGTGAGGAAGAGACGAGTTAGTACACTTCATACATGAAAAAGTTTATTTAAAAATCAACATGAAAAATCATAATTCCAAAAGTATAAAACACAAAAACATCCTTACCAATGAAAGAAAATGTATCGTGCCACGTTCCCTCCTGCCACCCTGTGGTGCAACAGATGTCCCTTTCTCCAAAAATGTACTCAATGGGATCGTAATGTTGCAACCACATACTAGTTGACCTGCTGTGAGGAAGAAACGAGTTAGTACACTTCAAACATGAAAAAGGTCATTTTAAAAGTCAACATGAAAAACAATTATTCCAAAAGTATAAAACCCAAAAAAATCCTTACCAATGAAAGAAAATGTTTCGTGCTACGCTCTCTCCTCCGACACTGAGGTGCAACAGATGTCCCTTTCTCCAAAAATGTACTTAATGGGATCGTAATGTTGCAACCACACACAAGTTGACCTGCTGTGAGGAAGAAACGAGTTAGTACACTTCAAACATGAAAAAGGTCATTTTAAAAGTCAACATGAAAAACAATTATTCCAAAAGTATAAAACACAAAAAAATCCTTAGCAATGAAGGAAAATGTATCGTGCCACGTTCCCTCCTCCCACCCTGTGGTGCAGCAGATGTCCCATTCTCCAAAAATGTACTCAATGGGATCGTAATGTTGCAACCACACACAAGTTGACCTGCTGTGAGGAAGAAACGAGTTAGTACACTTCAAACATGAAAAAGGTCATTTTAAAAGTCAACATGAAAAACAATTATTCCAAAAGTATAAAACACAAAAAAATCCTTACCAATGAAAGACAATGTATCGTGCTACGCTCTCTCCTCCGACACTGTGGTGCAACAGATTTCCCTTTCTCCAAAAATGTACTCAATGGGATCGTAATGTTGCAACCACACACAAGTTGACCTGCTGTGAGGAAGAAACGAGTTAGTACACTTCAAACATGAAAAAGGTCATTTTAAAATCAACATGAAAAATCATAATTCCAAAAGTATAAAACACAAACACATCCTTACCAATGAAAGAAAATGTATCGTGCCACGATCCCTCCTCCCACCCTGTGGTGCAACAGATGTCCCTTTCTCCAAAAATGTACTCAATGGGATCGTAATGTTGCAACCACATACAAGTTGACCTGCTGTGAGGAAGAAACGAGTTAGTACACTTCAAACATGAAAAAGGTCATTTTAAAAGTCAACATGAAAAACGATTATTCCAAAAGTATAAAACACAAAAAAATCCTTACCAATGAAAGAAAATGTATCGTGCCATGTTCCCTCCTCCCACCCTGTGGTGCAACAGATGTCCTTTTCTCCAAAAATGTACTCAATGGGATCGTAATGTTGCAACCACACACAAGTTGACCTGCTGTGAGGAAGAAACAAGTTAGTACACTTCAAACATGAAAAAGGTCATTTTAAAATCAACATGAAAAACAATTATTCCGAAAGTATAAAACACAAAAAAATCCTTACCAATGAAAGAAAATGTATCGTCCCACGTTCCCTCCTCCCACCCTGTGGTGCAACAGATGTCCCTTTCTCCAAAAATGTACTCAATGGGATCGTAATGTTGCAACCACATACAAGTTGACCTGCTGTGAGGAAGAGACGAGTTAGTACACTTCATACATGAAAAAGTTTATTTAAAAATCAACATGAAATATCATAATTCCAAAAGTATAAAACACAAAAAAATCTTTACCAATGAAAGAAAATGTATCGTGCCACGTTCCCTCCTCCCACCCTGTGGTGCAACAGATGTCCCTTTCTCCAACAATGTACTCAATGGGATCGTAATGTTGCAACCACACACAAGTTGACCTGCTGTGAGGAAGAAACGAGTTAGTACACTTCAAACATGAAAAAGGTCATTTTAAAATCAACATGAAAAACAATTATTCCAAAAGTATAAAACACAAAAAAATTCTTACCAATGAAAGAAAATGTATCATGCCAAGTTCCCTCCTCCCACCCTGTGGTGCAACAGATGTCCCTTTCTCCAAAAATGTACTCAATGGGATCCTAATGTTGCAACCACATACAAGTTGCCCTGCTGTGAGGAAGAGACGAGTTAATACACTTCATACATGAAAAAGTTTATTTAAAAATCAACATGAAGAATCATAATTCCAAAAGTATAAAACACAAAAAAATCCTTACCAATGAAAGAAAATGTATCGTGCTACGCTCTCTCCTCCGACACTGTGGTGCAACAGATGTCCCTTTCTCCAAAAATGTACTCAATGGGATCGTAATGTTGCAACCACACACAAGTTGACCTGCTGTGAGGAAGAAACGAGTTAGTACACTTCAAACATGAAAAAGGTCATTTTAAAATCAACATGAAAAATCATAATTCCAAAAGTATAAAACACAAAAAAATCCTTACCAATGAAAGAAAATGTATCGTGCCACGTTCCCTCCTCCCACCCTGTGGTGCAACAGATGTCCCTTTCTCCAAAAATGTACTCAATGGGATCGTAATGTTGCAACCACATACAAGTTGACCTGCTGTGAGGAAGAGACGAGTTAGTACACTTCATACATGAAAAAGTTTATTTAAAATTCAACATGAAAAATCATAATTCCAAAAGTATAAAACACAAAAACATCCTTACCAATGAAAGAAAATGTATCGTGCCACGTTCCCTCCTGCCACCCTGTGGTGCAACAGATGTTCCTTTCTCCAAAAATGTACTCAATGGGATCGTAATGTTGCAACCACATACTAGTTGACCTGCTGTGAGGAAGAAACGAGTTAGTACACTTCAAACATGAAAAAGGTCATTTTAAAAGTCAACATGAAAAACAATTATTCCAAAAGTATAAAACCCAAAAAAATCCTTACCAATGAAAGAAAATGTTTCGTGCTACGCTCTCTCCTCCGACACTGAGGTGCAACAGATGTCCCTTTCTCCAAAAATGTACTCAGTGGGATCGTAATGTTGCAACCACACACAAGTTGACCTGCTGTGAGGAAGAAACGAGTTAGTACACTTCAAACATGAAAAAGGTCATTTTAAAAGTCAACATGAAAAACAATTATTCCAAAAGTATAAAACACAAAAAAATCCTTAGCAATGAAGGAAAATGTATCGTGCCACGTTCCCTCCTCCCACCCTGTGGTGCAGCAGATGTCCCATTCTCCAAAAATGTACTCAATGGGATCGTAATGTTGCAACCACACACAAGTTGACCTGCTGTGAGGAAGAAACGAGTTAGTACACTTCAAACATGAAAAAGGTCATTTTAAAAGTCAACATGAAAAACAATTATTCCAAAAGTATAAAACACAAAAAAATCCTTACCAATGAAAGAAAATGTATCGTGCTACGCTCTCTCCTCCGACACTGTGGTGCAACAGATTTCCCTTTCTCCAAAAATGTACTCAATGGGATCGTAATGTTGCAACCACACACAAGTTGACCTGCTGTGAGGAAGAAACGAGTTAGTACACTTCAAACATGAAAAAGGTCATTTTAAAATCAACATGAAAAATCATAATTCCAAAAGTATAAAACACAAACACATCCTTACCAATGAAAGAAAATGTATCGTGCCACGATCCCTCCTCCCACCCTGTGGTGCAACAGATGTCCCTTTCTCCAAAAATGTACTCAATGGGATCGTAATGTTGCAACCACATACAAGTTGACCTGCTGTGAGGAAGAAACGAGTTAGTACACTTCAAACATGAAAAAGGTCATTTTAAAAGTCAACATGAAAAACGATTATTCCAAAAGTATAAAACACAAAAAAATCCTTACCAATGAAAGAAAATGTATCGTGCCATGTTCCCTCCTCCCACCCTGTGGTGCAACAGATGTCCCTTTCTCCAAAAATGTACTCAATGGGATCGTAATGTTGCAACCACACACAAGTTGACCTGCTGTGAGGAAGAAACAAGTTAGTACACTTCAAACATGAAAAAGGTCATTTTAAAATCAACATGAAAAACAATTATTCCGAAAGTATAAAACACAAAAGAATTCCTTACCAATGAAAGAAAATGTATCGTGCCACGTTCCCTCCTCCCACCCTGTGGTGCAACAGATGTCCCTTTCTCCAAAAATGTACTCAATGGGATCGTAATATTGCAACCACATACAAGTTGACCTGCTGTGAGGAAGAGACGAGTTAGTACACTTCATACATGAAAAAGTTTATTTAAAAATCAACATGAAATATCATAATTCCAAAAGTATAAAACACAAAAAAATCTTTACCAATGAAAGAAAATGTATCGTGCCACGTTCCCTCCTCCCACCCTGTGGTGCAACAGATGTCCCTTTCTCCAAAAATGTACTCAATGGGATCGTAATGTTGCAACCACACACAAGTTGACCTGCTGTGAGGAAGAAACGAGTTAGTACACTTCAAACATGAAAAAGGTCATTTTAAAATCAACATGAAAAACAATTATTCCAAAAGTATAAAACACAAAAAAATTCTTACCAATGAAAGAAAATGTATCATGCCACGTTCCCTCCTCCCACCCTGTGGTGCAACAGATGTCCCTTTCTCCAAAAATGTACTCAATGGGATCGTAATGTTGCAACCACATACAAGTTGCCCTGCTGTGAGGAAGAGACGAGTTAGTACACTTCATACATGAAAAAGTTTATTTAAAAATCAACATGAAGAATCATAATTCCAAAAGTATAAAACACAAAAAAATCCTTACCAATGAAAGAAAATGTATCGTGCTACGCTCTCTCCTCCGACACTGTGGTGCAACAGATGTCCCTTTCTCCAAAAATGTACTCAATGGGATCGTAATGTTGCAACCACACACAAGTTGACCTGCTGTGAGGAAAAAACGAGTTAGTACACTTCAAACATGAAAAAGGTCATTTTAAAATCAACATGAAAAATCATAATTCCAAAAGTATAAAACACAAAAAAATCCTTACCAATGAAAGAAAATGTACCAAGCCACGTTCCCTCCTCCCACCCTGTGGTGCAACAGATGTCCCTTTCTCCAAAATTGTACTCAATGGGATCGTAATGTTGCAACCACATACAAGTTGACCTGCTGTGAGGAAGAGACGAGTTAGTACACTTCATACATGAAAAAGTTTATTTAAAAATCAACATGAAAAATCATAATTCCAAAAGTATAAAACACAAAAACATCCTTACCAATGAAAGAAAATGTATCATGCCACGTTCCCTCCTGCCACCCTGTGGTGCAACAGATGTCCCTTTCTCCAAAAATGTACTCAATGGGATCGTAATGTTGCAACCACATACAAGTTGACCTGCTGTGAGGAAGAAACGAGTTAGTACACTTCAAACATGAAAAAGGTCATTTTAAAAGTCAACATGAAAAACAATTATTCCAAAAGTATAAAACACAAAAATATCCTTACCAATGAAAGAAAATGTATCGTGCTACGCTCTCTCCTCCGACACTGAGGTGCAACAGATGTCCCTTTCTCCAAAAATATACTCAATGGGATCGTAATGTTGCAACCACACACAAGTTGACCTGCTGTGAGGAAGAAACGAGTTAGTACACTTCAAACATGAAAAACGTCATTTTAAAATCAACATGAAAAACAATTATTCCAAAAGTATAAAACACAAAAAAATCCTTAGCAATGAAAGAAAATGTATCGTGCCACGTTCCCTCGTCCCACCCTGTGGTGCAGCAGATGTCCCTTTCTCCAAAAATGTACTCAATGGGATCGTAATGTTGCAACCACACACAAGTTGACCTGCTGTGAGGAAGAAACGAGTTAGTACACTTCAAACATGAAAAAGGTCATTTTAAAAGTCAACATGAAGAACAATTATTCCAAAAGTATAAAACACAAAAAAATCCTTACCAATGAAAGAAAAAGTATCGTGCTACGCTCTCTCCTCCGACACTGTGATGCAACAGATTTCCCTTTCTCCAAAAATGTACTCAATGGGATCGTAATGTTGCAACCAAACACAAGTTGACCTGCTGTGAGGAAGAAACGAGTTAGTACACTTCAAACATGAAAAAGGTCATTTTAAAATCAACATGAAAAATTATAATTCCAAAAGTATAAAACACAAACACATCCTTACCAATGAAAGAAAATGTATCGTGCCACGATCCCTCCTCCCACCCTGTGGTGCAACAGATGTCCCTTTCTCCAAAAATGTACTCAATGGGATCGTAATGTTGCAACCACATACAAGTTGACCTGCTGTGAGGAAGAGACGAGTTAGTACACTTCATACATGAAAAAGTTTATTTAAAAATCATAATTCCAAAAGTATAAAACACAGAAAAAACATTACCAATGAAAGAAAATGTATCGTGCTACGCTCTCTCCTCCGACACTGTGGTGCAACAGATGTCCCTTTCTCCAAAAATGTACTCAATGATATCGTAATGTTGCAACCACACACAAGTTGACCTGCTGTGAGGAAGAAACGAGTTAGTACACTTCAAACATGAAAAAGGTCATTTTAAAATCAACATGAAAAATCATAATTCCAAAAGTATAAAACACAAAAAGATCCTTACCAATGAAAGAAAATGTATCGTGCTACGCTCTCTCCTCCGACACTGTGGTGCAACAGATGTCCCTATCTCCAAAAATGTACTCAATGGGATCGTAATGTTGCAACCACACACAAGTTGACCTGCTGTGAGGAAGAAACGAGTTAGTACACTTCAAACATGAAAAAGGTCATTTTAAAAGTCAACATGAAAAACAATTATTCCAAAAGTATAAAACACAAAAAAATCCTTACCAATGAAAGAAAATGTATCGTGCCCCGTTCCCTCCTCCCACCCTGTGGTGCAACAGATGTCCCTTTCTCCAAAAATGTACTCAATGGGATCGTAATGTTGCAACCACACACAAGTTGACCTGCTGTGAGGAAGAAACGAGTTAGTACACTTCAAACATGAAAAAGGTCATTTTAAAATCAACATGAAAACTCATTATTCCAAAAGTATAAAACACAAATAATCCTTACCAATGAAAGAAAATGTATCGTGCCACGTTCCCTCCTCCCACCCTGTGGTGCAACAGATGTCCCTTTCTCCAAAAATGTACTCAATGGGATCGTAATGTTGCAACCACATACAAGTTGACCTGCTGTGAGGAAGAAACGAGTTAGTACACTTCAAACATGAAAAAGGTCATTTTTAAAGTCAACATGAAAAACAATTTTTCAAAAAGTATAAAACACAAAAAAATCCTTACCAATGAAAGAAAATGTATCGTGCTACGCTCTCTCCTCCGACACTGTGGTGCAACAGATGTCCCTTTCTCCAAAAATGTACTCAATGGGATCGTAATGTTGCAACCACACAAAAGTTGACCTGCTGTGAGGAAGAAACGAGTTAGTACACTTCAAACATGAAAAAGGTCATTTTAAAATCAACATGAAAAACAATTATTCCAAAAGTATAAAACACAAAAAAATCCTTACCAATGAAAGAAAATGTATCGTGCTACGCTCTCTCCTCTGACCCTGTGGTGCAACAGATGTCCCTTCCTCCAAAAATGTACTCAATGGGATCGTAATGTTGCAACCACACACAAGTTGACCTGGTGTGAGGAAGAAACGAGTTAGTACACTTCAAACATGAAAAAGGTCATTTTAAAATCAACATGAAAAACCATAATTCCAAAAGTATAAAACACAAAAAAATCCTTACCAATGAAAGAAAATGTATCGTGCCACGTTCCCTCCTCCCACCCTGTGGTGCAACAGATGTCACTTTCTCCAAAAATGTACTCAATGGGATCGTAATGTTGCAACCACATACAAATTGACCTGCTGTGAGGAAGAAACGAGTTAGTACACTTCAAACATGAAAAAGGTCATTTTAAAAGTCAACATGAAAAACAATTGTTCTAAAAGTATAAAACACAAAAAAATCCTTACCAATGAAAGAAAATGTATCATGCTACGCTCTCTCCTCCAACCCCGTGGTGCAACAGATGTCCCTTTCTCCAAAAATGTACTCAATGGGATCGTAATGTTGCAACCACACACAAGTTGAGATGCTGTGAGGAAGAAACGAGTTAGTACACTTCAAACATGAAAAAGGTCATTTTAAAATCAACATGAAAAACAATTATTCCAAAGGTATAAAACACAAAAAAATCCTTACCAATGAAAGAAAATGTATCGTGCTATGCTCCCTCCTTCTACCCTGTGGTACAACAGATGTCCCTTTCTCCAAAAATGTACTCAATGTGATCGTAATGTTGCAACCACATACAAGTTGACCTGCTGTGAGGAAGAAACGAGTTAGTACAATTCAAACATGAAAAAGGTCATTTTAAAAGTCAACATGAAAAACAATTATTCCAAAAGTATAAAACACAAAGATATCCTTACCAATGAAAGAAAATGTATCGCGGTACGCTCTCTCCTCCGACCCTGTGGTGCAACAGATGTCCCTTTCTCCAAAAATGTACTCAATGGGATCGTAATGTTGCAACCACACACAAGTTGACCTGCTGTGAGGAAGAAACGAGTTAGTACACTTCAAACATGAAAAAGGTCATTTTAAAATCAACTTGAAAAACAATTATTCCAAAAGTATAAAACACAAAAAAATCCTTACCAATGAAAGAAAATATTTCGTGCCACGTTCCCTCCTCCCACCCTGTGCTGCAACAGATGTCCCTTTCTCCAAAAATGTACTCAATGGGATCGTAATGTTGCAACCACACACAAGTTGACCTGCTGTGAGGAAGAAACGAGTTAGTACACTTCAAACATGAAAAAGGTCATTTTAAAATCAACATGAAAAACAATTATTCCAAAAGTATAAAACACAAAAAAATCCTTACCAATGAAAGAAAATGTATCGTGCCACGTTCCCTCCTCCCACCCTGTGGTGCAACAGATGTCCCTTTCTCCAAAAATGTACTCAATGGGATCGTAATGTTGCAACCACATACAAGTTGACCTGCTGTGAGGAAGAAACGAGTTAGTACACTTCAAACATGAAAATGGTCATTTTAAAAGTCAACATGAAAAACAATTATTCCAAAAGTATAAAACACAAAAAAATCCTTACCAATGAAAGAAAATGTATCGTGCTACGCTCTCTCCTCCGACCCTGTGGTGCAACAGATGTCCCTTTCTCCAAAAATGTACTCAATGGGATCGTAATGTTGCAACCACACACAAGTTGACCTGCTGTGAGGAAGAAACGAGTTAGTACACTTCAAACATGAAAAAGGTCATTTTAAAATCAACATGAAAAACAATTATTCCAAAAGTATAAAACACAAAAAAATCCTTACCAATGAAAGAAAATATTTCGTGCCACGTTCCCTCCTCCCACCCTGTGCTGCAACAGATGTCCCTTTCTCCAAAAATGTACTCAATGGGATCGTAATGTTGCAACCACACACAAGTTGACCTGCTGTGAGGAAGAAACGAGTTAGTACACTTCAAACATGAAAAAGGTCATTTTAAAATCAACATGAAAAATCATAATTCCAAAAGTATAAAACACAAAAAAATCCTTACAAATGAAAGAAAATGTATCGTGCCACGTTCCCTCCTCCCACCCTGTGCTGCAACAGATGTCCCTTTCTCCAAAAATGTACTCAATGGGATCGTAATGTTGCAACCACACACAAGTTGACCTGCTGTGAGGAAGAAACGAGTTAGTACACTTCAAACATGAAAAAGGTCATTTTAAAATCAACATGAAAAACAATTATTCCAAAAGTATAAAACACAAAAAAATCCTTACCAATGAAAGAAAATATTTCGTGCCACGTTCCCTCCTCCCACCCTGTGCTGCAACAGATGTCCCTTTCTCCAAAATTGTACTCAATGGGATCGTAATGTTGCAACCACACACAAGTTGACCTGCTGTGAGGAAGAAACGAGTTAGTACACTTCAAACATGAAAAAGGTCATTTTAAAATCAACATGAAAAACAATTATTCCAAAAGTATAAAACACAAAAAAATCCTTACCAATGAAAGAAAATGTATCGTGCCACGTTCCCTCCTCCCACCCTGTGGTGCAACAGATGTCCCTTTCTCCAAAAATGTACTCAATGGGATCGTAATGTTGCAACCACATACAAGTTGACCTGCTGTGAGGAAGAAACGAGTTAGTACACTTCAAACATGAAAATGGTCATTTTAAAAGTCAACATGAAAAACAATTATTCCAAAAGTATAAAACACAAAAAAATCCTTACCAATGAAAGAAAATGTATCGTGCTACGCTCTCTCCTCCGACCCTGTGGTGCAACAGATGTCCCTTTCTCCAAAAATGTACTCAATGGGATCGTAATGTTGCAACCACACACAAGTTGACCTGCTGTGAGGAAGAAACGAGTTAGTACACTTCAAACATGAAAAAGGTCATTTTAAAAGTCAACATGAAAAACAATTATTCGAAAAGTATAAAACACAAAAAAATCCTTAGCAATGAAAGAAAATGTATCGTGCCACGTTCCCTCCTCCCACCCTGTGGTGCAACAGATGTCCCTTTCTCCAAAAATGTACTCAATGGGATCGTAATGTTGCAACCACACACAAGTTGACCTGCTGTGAGGAAGAAACGAGTTAGTACACTTCAAACATGAAAAAGGTCATTTTAAAATCAACATGAAAAATCATAATTCCAAAAGTATAAAACACAAAAAAATCCTTACAAATGAAAGACAATGTATCGTGCCACGTTCCCTCCTCCCACCCTGTGGTGCAACAGATGTCCCTTTCTCCAAAAATGTACTCAATGGGATCGTAATGTTGCAACCACATACAAGTTGACCTGCTGTGAGGAAGAAACGAGTTAGTACACTTCAAACATGAAAAAGGTCATTTTAAAAGTCAACAAGAAAAACAATTATTCCAAAAGTATAAAACACAAAAAAATACTTACCAATGAAAGAAAATGTATCGTGCTACGCTCTCTCCTCCGACCCTGAGGTGCAACAGATGTCCCTTTCTCCAAAAATGTACTCAATGGGATCGTAATGTTGCAACCACATACAAGTTGACCTGCTGTGAGGAAGAAACGAGTTAGTACACTTCAAACATGAAAAAGGTCATTTTAAAATCAACATGAAAAATCATAATTCCAAAAGTATAAAACACAAAAAAATCCTTACAAATGAAAGACAATGTATCGTGCCACATTCCCTCCTCCCACCCTGTGGTGCAACAGATGTCCCTTTCTCCAAAAATGTACTCAATGGGATCGTAATGTTGCAACCACATACAAGTTGACCTGCTGTGAGGAAGAAACGAGTTAGTACACTTCAAACATGAAAAAGGTCATTTTAAAAGTCAACAAGAAAAACAATTATTCCAAAAGTATAAAACACAAAAAAATACTTACCAATGAAAGAAAATGTATCGTGCTACGCTCTCTCCTCCGACCCTGAGGTGCAACAGATGTCCCTTTCTCCAAAAATGTACTCAATGGGATCGTAATGTTGCAACCACATACAAGTTGACCTGCTGTGAGGAAGAAACGAGTTAGTACACTTCAAACATGAAAAAGGTCATTTTAAAATCAACATGAAAAACAATTATTCCAAAAGTATAAAACACAAAAAAATCCTTACCAATGAAAGAAAATGTATCGTGCCACGTTCCCTCCTCCCACCCTGTGGTGCAACAGATGTCCCTTTCTCCAAAAATGTACTCAATGGGATCGTAATGTTGCAACCACATACAAGTTGACCTGCTGTGAGGAAGAGACGATTTAGTACACTTCATACATGAAAAAGTTTATTTAAAAATCAACACGATAAATCATAATTCCAAAAGTATAAAACACAAAAACATCCTTACCAATGAAAGAAAATGTATCGTGCCACGTTCCCTCCTCCCACCCTGTGGTGCAACAGATGTCCCTTTCTCCAAAAATGTACTCAATGGGATCGTAATGTTGCAACCACATACAAGTTGACCTGCTGTGAGGAAGAAACGAGTTAGTACACTTCAAACATAAAAAAGGTCATTTTAAAAGTCAACATGAAAAACACTTATTCCAAAAGTATAAAACACAAAAAAATCCTTACCAATGAAAGAAAATGTATCGTGCTACGCTCTCTCCTCCGACACTGTGGTGCAACAGATGTCCCTTTCTCCAAAAATGTACTCAATGGGATCGTAATGTTGCAACCACACACAAGTTGACCTGCTGTGAGGAAGAAACGAGTTAGTACACTTCAAACATGAAAAAGGTCATTTTAAAATCAACATGAAAAACAATTATTCCAAAAGTATAAAACACAAAAAAATCCTAACCAATGAAAGAAAATGTATCGTGCCACGTTCCCTCCTCCCACCCTGTGGTGCAACAGATGTCCCTTTCTCCAAAAATGTACTCAGTGGGATCGTAATGTTGCAACCACATACAAGTTGACCTGCTGTGAGGAAGAAACGAGTTAGTACACTTCAAACATGAAAAAGGTCATTTTAAAAGTCAACAAGAAAAACAATTATTCCAAAAGTATAAAACACAAAAAAATACTTACCAATGAAAGAAAATGTATCGTGCTACGCTCTCTCCTCCGACCCTGAGGTGCAACAGATGTCCCTTTCTCCAAAAATGTACTCAATGGGATCGTAATGTTGCAACCACATACAAGTTGACCTGCTGTGAGGAAGAAACGAGTTAGTACACTTCAAACATGATAAAGGTCATTTTAAAATCAACATGAAAAACAATTATTCCAAAAGTATAAAACACAAAAAAATCCTTACCAATGAAAGAAAATGTATCGTGCCACGTTCCCTCCTCCCACCCTGTGGTGCAACAGATGTCCCTTTCTCCAAAAATGTACTCAATGGGATCGTAATGTTGCAACCACATACAAGTTGACCTGCTGTGAGGAAGAAACGAGTTAGTACACTTCAAAAATGAAAAAGGTCATTTGTAAAGTCAACACGAAAGACAATTATTCTAAAAGTATAAAACACAAAAAAATCCTTACCAATGAAAGAAAATGTATCGTGCTACTCTCACTCCTCCAACCCTGTGGTGCAACAGATGTCCCTTTCTCCAAAAATGTACTCAATGGTATCAAAATGTTGCAACCACACACAAGTTGAGATGCTGTGAGGAAGAAACGAGTTAGTACACTTCAAACATGAAAAAGGTCATTTTAAAATCAACATGAAAAACAATTATTCCAAAAGTATAAAACACAAAAAAATCCTTACCAATGAAAGAAATGTATCGTGCCACGTTCCCTCCTCCCACCCTGTGGTGCAACAGATGTCCCTTTCTCCAAAAATGTACTCAATGGGATCGTAATGTTGCAACCACATACAAGTTGACCTGCTGTGAGGAAGAAACGAGTTAGTACACTTCAAACATGAAAAAGGTCATTTTAAAAGTCAACATGAAAAACAATTATTCCAAAAGTATAAAACACAAAAAAATCCTTAGCAATGAAAGAAAATGTATCGTGCCACGTTCCCTCCTCCCACCCTGTGGTGCAACAGATGTCCTTTTCTCCAAAAATGTACTCAATGGGATCGTAATGTTGCAACCACACACAAGTTGACCTGCTGTGAGGAAGAAACGAGTTAGTACACTTCAAACATAAAAAAGGTCATTTTAAAATCAACATGAAAAATCATAATTCCAAAAGTATAAAACACAAAAAAATCCTTACCAATGAAAGAAAATGTATCGTGCCACTTTCCCTCCTCCCACCCTGTGGTGCAACAGATGTCCCTTTCTCCAAAAATGTACTCAATGGGATCGTAATGTTGCAACCACATACTAGTTGACCTGCTGTGAGGAAGAGACGAGTTAGTACACTTCATACATGAAAAAGTTTATTTAAAAATCAACATGAAAAATCATAATTCCAAAAGTATAAAACACAAAAACATCCTTACCAATGAAAGGTAATTTATCGTGCCACGTTCCCTCCTGCCACCCTGTGGTGCAACAGATGTCCCTTTCTCCAAAAATGTACTCAATGGGATCGTAATGTTGCAACCACATACAAGTTGACCTGCTGTGAGGAAGAAACGAGTTAGTACACTTCAAACATGAAAAAGGTCATTTTAAAAGTCAACATGAAAAACAATTATTCCAAAAGTATAAAACACAAAAAAATCCTTACCAATGAAAGAAAATGTATCGTGCTACGCTCTCTCCTCCGACACTGTGGTGCAACTGATGTCCCTATCTCCAAAAATGTACTCAATGGGATCGTAATGTTGCAACCACACATAAGTTGATCTGCTGTGAGGAATAAACGAGTTAGTACACTTCAAACATGAAAAAGGTCATTTTAAAATCAACATGAAAAACAATTATTCCAAAAGTATAAAACACAAAAAAATCCTTACCAATGAAAGAAAATGTATCGTGCCACGTTCCCTCCTCCCACCCTGTGGTGCAACAGATGTCCCTTTCTCCAAAAATGTACTCAATGGGATCGTAATGTTGCAACCACATACAAGTTGACCTGCTGTGAGGAAGAAACGAGTTAGTACACTTCAAACATGAAAAAGGTCATTTTAAAAGTCAACAAGAAAAACAATTATTTCAAAAGTATAAAACACAAAAAAATCCTTACAAATGAAAGAAAATGTATCGTGCTACGCTCTCTCCTCCGACCCTGTGGTGCAACAGATGTCCCTTTCTCCAAAAATGTACTCAATGGGATCGTAATGTTGCAACCACACACAAGTTGACTTGCTGTGAGGAAGAAACGAGTTAGTACACTTCAAACATGAAAAAGGTAATTTTAAAATCAACATGAAAAACAATTATTCCAAAAGTATAAAACACAAAAAAATCCTTACCAAAGGAAGAAAATGTATCGTGCCACGTTCCCTCCTCCCACCCTGTGGTGCAACAGATGTCCCTTTCTCCAAAAATGTACTCAATGGGATCGTAATGTTGCAACCACATACAAGTTGACCTGCTGTGAGGAAGAAACGAGTTAGTACACTTCAAACATGAAAAAGGTCATTTTAAAAGTCAACATGAAAAACAATTATTCTAAAAGTATAAAACACAAAAAAATCCTTACCAATGAAAGAAAATGTATCGTGCTACGCTCTCTCCTCCAACCCTGTGGTGCAACAGATGTCCCTTTCTCCAAAAATGTACTCAATGGGATCGTAATGTTGCAACCACACACAAGATGAGATGCTGTGAGGAAGAAACGAGTTAGTACACTTCAAACATGAAAAAGGTCATTTTAAAATCAACATGAAAAACAATTATTCCAAAAGTATAAAACACAAAAAAATCCTTACCAATGAAAGAAAATGTATAGTGCCACGTTCCCTCCTCCCACCCTGTGGTGCAACAGATGTCCCTTTCTCCAAAAATGTACTCAATGGGATCGTAATGTTGCAACCACATACAAGTTGACCTGCTGTGAGGAAGAAACGAGTTAGTACACTTCAAACATGAAAAAGGTCATTTTAAAAGTCAACATGAAAACAATTATTCCAAAAGTATAAAACACAAAAAAATCCTTACCAATGAAAGAAAATGTATCGTGCTACGCTCTCTCCTCTGACCCTGTGGTGCAACAGATGTCCCTTTCTCCAAAAATGTACTCAATGGGATCGTAATGTTGCAACCACACACAAGTTGACCTGCTGTGAGGAAGAAACGAGTTAGTACACTTCAAACATGAAAAAGGTCATTTTAAAATCAACATGAAAAACAATTATTCTAAAAGTATAAAACACAAAAAAATCCTTACCAATGAAAGAAAATATATCGTGCCACGTTCCCTCCTCCGACCCTGTGGTGCAACAGATGTCCCTTTCTCCAAAAATGTACTCAATGGGATCGTAATGTTGCATCCACACACAAGTTGACCTGCTGTGAGGAAGAAACGAGTTAGTACACTTCAAACATGAAAAAGGTCATTTTAAAATCAACATGAAAAACAATTATTCCAAAAGTATAAAACACAAAAAAATCCTTACCAATGAAAGAAAATGTATCGTGCCACGTTCCCTCCTCCCACCCTGTGGTGCAACAGATGTCCTTTTCTCCAAAAATGTACTCAATGGGATCGTAATGTTGCAACCACAAATAAGTTGACCTGCTGTGAGGAAGAAACGAGTTAGTACACTTCAAACATAAAAAAGGTCATTTTAAAATCAACATGAAAAATCATAATTCCAAAAGTAAAAAACACAAAAAAATCCTTACCAATGAAAGAAAATGTATCGTGCCACGTTCCCTCCTCCCACCCTGTGGTGCAACAGATAACCCTTTCTCCAAAAATGTACTCAATGGGATCGTAATGTTGCAACCACATACAAGTTGACCTGCTGTGAGGAAGAGACGAGTTAGTACACTTCATACATGAAAAAGTTTATTTAAAAATCAACATGAAAAATCATAATTCCAAAAGTATAAAACTCAAAAACATCCTTACCAATGAAAGGTAATTTATCGTGCCACGTTCCCTCCTGCCACCCTGTGGTGCAACAGATGTCCCTTTCTCCAAAAATGTACTCAATGGGATCGTAATGTTGCAACCACATACAAGTTGACCTGCTGTGAGGAAGAAACGAGTTAGTACACTTCAAACATGAAAAAGGTCATTTTAAAAGTCAACATGAAAAACAATTATTCCAAAAGTATAAAACACATAAAAATCCTTACCAATGAAAGAAAATGTATCGTGCCACGTTCCCTCCTCCCACCCTGTGGTGCAACAGATGTCCCTTTCTCCAAAAATGTACTCAATGGGATCGTAATGTTGCAACCACATACAAGTTGACCTGCTGTGAGGAAGAAACGAGTTAGTACACTTCAAACATGAAAAAGGTCATTTTAAAAGTCAACATGAAAAACAATTATTCCAGAAGTATAAAACACAAAAAAATCCTTACCAATGAAAGAAAATGTATCGTGCCACGTTCCCTCCTCCCACCCTGTGGTGCAACAGATGTCCCTTTCTCCAAAAATGTACTCAATGGGATCGTAATGTTGCAACCACACACAAGTTGACCGGCTGTGAGGAAGAAACGAGTTAGTACACTTCAAACATGAAAAAGGTCATTTTAAAATCAACATGAAAAACAATTATTCCAAAAGTATAAAACACAAAAAAATCCTTACCAATGAAAGAAAATGTATCGTGCCACGTTCCCTCCTCCCCCATCTGTGGTGCAACAGATGTCCCTTTCTCCAAAAATGTACTCAATGGGATCGTAATGTTGCAACCACATACAAGTTGACCTGCTGTGAGGAAGAAACGAGTTAGTACACTTCAAACATGAAAAAGGTCATTTTAAAAGTCAACATGAAAAACAATTATTCCAAAAGTATAAAACACAGAAAAATCCTTACCAATGAAAGAAAATGTATCGTGCTACGCTCTCTCCTACGACCCTGTGGTGCAACAGATGTCCCTTTCTCCAAAAATGTACTCAATGGGATCGTAATGTTGCAACCACACACAAGTTGACCTGCTGTGAGGAAGAAACAAGTTAGTACACTTCAAACATGAAAAAGGTCATTTTAAAATCAACATGAAAAACCATAATTCCAAAAGTATAAAACACAAAAAAATCCTTACCAATGAAAGAAAATGTAGCGTGCCACGTTCCCTCCTCCCACCCTGTGTGCAACAGATGTCCCTTTCTCCAAAAATGTACTCAATGGGATCGTAATGTTGCAACCACATACAAGTTGACCTGCTGTGAGGAAGAAACGAGTTAGTACACTTCAAACATGAAAAAGGGTATTTTAAAATCAACATGAAAAACCATAATTCCAAAAGTATAAAACACAAAAAAATCCTTACCAATGAAAGAAAATGTATCGTGCTATGCTCCCTCCTCCCACCCTGTGGTGCAACAGATGTCCCTTTCTCCAAAAATGTACTCAATGGGATCGTAATGTTGCAACCACACACAAGTTGACCTGCTGTGAGGAAGAAACGAGTTAGTACACTTCAAACATGAAATAGGTCAATTTAAAATCAACATGAAAAACCATAATTCCAAAAGTATAAAACACAAAAAAATCCTTACCAATGAAAGAAAATGTATCGTGCCACGTTCCCTCCTCCCACCCTGTGGTGCAACAGATGTCCCTTTCTCCAAAAATGTACTCAATGGGATTGTAATGTTGCAACCACATACAAGTTGACCTGCTGTGAGGAAGAAACGAGTTAGTACACTTCAAACATGAAAAAGGTCATTTTAAAATCAACGTGAAAAACAATTATTCCAAAAGTATAAAACACAAAAAAATCGTTACCAATGAAAGAAAATGTATCGTGCCACGTTCCCTCCTCCCAACCTGTGGTGCAACAGATCTCCCTTTCTCCAAAAATGTATTCAATGGGATCGTAATGTTGCAAACACACACATGTTGACCTGCTGTGAGGAAGAAACGAGTTAGTACTCTTCAAAGATGAAAAAGGTCATTTTAAAATCAACATGAAAAACAATTATTCCAAAAGTATAAAACACAAAAAAATCCTTACCAATGAAAGAAAATGTATCGTGCTACGCTCTCTCCTCCGACCCTGTGGTGCAACAGATGTCCCTTTCTCCAAAAATGTACTCAATGGGATCGTAATGTTGCAACCACACACAAGTTGACCTGCTGTGAGGAAGAAACGAGTTAGTACACTTCAAACATGAAAAAGGTCATTTTAAAATCAACATGAAAAACAGTTATTCCAAAAGTATAAAACACAAAAAAATCCTTACCAATGAAAGAAAATTTATCGTGCCACGTTCCCTCCTCCCACCCTGTGGTGCAACAGATGTCCCTTTCTCCAAAAATGTACTCAATGGGATCGTAATGTTGCAACCACATACAAGTTAAAGTGCTGTGAGGAAGAAACGAGTTAGTACACTTCAAACATGAAAAAGGTCATTTTAAAAGTCAACATGAAAAACAATTATTCTAAAAGTATAAAACACAAAAAAATCCTTACCAATGAAAGAAAATGTATCGTGCTACGCTCTCTCCTCCAACCCTGTGGTGCAACAGATGTCCCTTTCTCCAAAAATGTACTCAATGGGATCAAAATGTTGCAACCACACACAAGTTGAGATGCTGTGAGGAAGAAACGAGTTAGTACACTTCAAACATGAAAAAGGTCATTTTAAAATCAACATGAAAAACAATTATTCAAAAAGTATAAAACACAAAAAAATCCTTACCAATGAAAGAAAATGTATCGTGCCACGTTCCCTCCTCCCACCCTGTGGTGCAACAGATGTCCCTTTCTCCAAAAATGTACTCAATGGGATCGTAATGTTGCAACCACATACAAGTTGACCTGCTGTGAGGAAGAAACGAGTTAGTACACTTCAAACATGAAAAAGGTCATTTTAAAAGTCAACATGAAAAACAATTATTCCAAAAGTATAAAACACAAAAAAATCCTTACCAATGAAAGAAAATGTATCGTGCCACGTTCCCTCCTCCCACCCTGTGGTGCAACAAATGTCCTTTTCTCCAAAAATGTACTCAATGGGATCGTAATGTTGCAACCACACACAAGTTGACCTGCTGTGAGGAAGAAACGAGTTAGTACACTTCAAACATAAAAAAGGTCATTTTAAAATCAACATGAAAAATCATAATTCCAAAAGTATAAAACACAAAAAAATCCTTACCAATGAAAGAAAATGTATCGTGCCACTTTCCCTCCTCCCACCCTGTGGTGCAACAGATGTCCCTTTCTCCAAAAATGTTCTCAATGGGATCGTAATGTTGCAACCACATACAAGTTGACCTGCTGTGAGGAAGAGACGAGTTAGTACACTTCATACATGAAAAAGTTTATTTAAAAATCAACATGAAAAATCATAATTCCAAAAGTATAAAACACAAAAACATCCTTACCAATGAAAGGTAATTTATCGTGCCATGTTCCCTCCTGCCACCCTGTGGTGCAACAGATGTCCCTTTCTCCAAAAATGTACTCAATGGGATCGTAATGTTGCAACCACATACAAGTTGACCTGCTGTGAGGAAGAAACGAGTTAGTACACTTCAAACATGAAAAAGGTCATTTTAAAAGTCAACATGAAAAACAATTATTCCAAAAGTATAAAACACATAAAAATCCTTACCAATGAAAGAAAATGTATCGTGCCACGTTCCCTCCTCCCACCCTGTGGTGCAACAGATGTCCCTTTCTCCAAAAATGTACTCAATGGGATCGTAATGTTGCAACCACATACAAGTTGACCTGCTGTGAGGAAGAAACGAGTTAGTACACTTCAAACATGAAAAAGGTCATTTTAAAAGTCAACATGAAAAACAATTATTCCAAAAGTATAAAACACAAAAAAATCCTTACCAATGAAAGAAAATGTATCGTGCCACGTTCCCTCCTCCCACCCTGTGGTGCAACAGATGTCCCTTTCTCCAAAAATGTACTCAATGGGATCGTAATGTTGCAACCACACACAAGTTGACCTGCTGTGAGGAAGAAACGAGTTAGTACACTTCAAACATGAAAAAGGTCATTTTAAAAGTCAACATGAAAAACCATTATTCCAAAAGTATAAAACACAAAAAAATCCTTACCAATGAAAGAAAATGTATCGTGCCACGTTCCCTCCTCCCCCATCTGTGGTGCAACAGATGTCCCTTTCTCCAAAAATGTACTCAATGGGATCGTAATGTTGCAACCACATACAAGTTGACCTGCTGTGAGGAAGAAACGAGTTAGTACACTTCAAACATGAAAAAGGTCATTTTAAAAGTCAACATGAAAAACAATTATTCCAAAAGTATAAAACGCAAAAAAATCCTTACCAATGAAAGAAAATGTATCGTGCTACGCTCTCTCCTACGACCCTGTGGTGCAACAGATGTCCCTTTCTCCAAAAATGTACTCAATGGGATCGTAACGTTGCAACCACACACAAGTTGACCTGCTGTGAGGAAGAAACGAGTTAGTACACTTCAAACATGAAAAAGGTCATTTTAAAATCAACATGAAAAACCATAATTCCAAAAGTATAAAACACAAAAAAATCCTTACCAATGAAAGAAAATGTATCGTGCCACGTTCCCTCCTCCCACCCTGTGGTGCAACAGATGTCCCTTTCTCCAAAAATGTACTCAATGGGATCGTAACGTTGCAACCACACACAAGTTGACCTGCTGTGAGGAAGAAACGAGTTAGTACACTTCAAACATGAAAAAGGTCATTTTAAAATCAACATGAAAAACCATAATTCCAAAAGTATAAAACACAAAAAAAATCCTTACCAATGAAAGAAAATGTATCGTGCCACGTTCCCTCCTCCCACCCTGTGGTGCAACAGATGTCCCTTTCTCCAAAAATGTACTCAATGGGATCGTAATGTTGCAACCACATACAAGTTGACCTGCTGTGAGGAAGAAACGAGTTAGTACACTTCAAACATGAAAAAGGGTATTTTAAAATCAACATGAAAAACCATAATTCCAAAAGTATAAAACACAAAAAAATCCTTACCAATGAAAGAAAATGTATCGTGCTATGCTCCCTCCTCCCACCCTGTGGTGCAACAGATGTCCCTTTCTCCAAAAATGTACTCAATGGGATCGTAATGTTGCAACCACACACAAGTTGACCTGCTGTGAGGAAGAAACGAGTTAGTACACTTCAAACATGAAATAGGTCAATTTAAAATCAACATGAAAAACCATAATTCCAAAAGTATAAAACACAAAAAAATCCTTACCAATGAAAGAAAATGTATCGTGCCACGTTCCCTCCTCCCACCCTGTGGTGCAACAGATGTCCCTTTCTCCAAAAATGTACTCAATGGGATTGTAATGTTGCAACCACATACAAGTTGACCTGCTGTGAGGAAGAAACGAGTTAGTACACTTCAACCATGAAAAAGGTCATTTTAAAAGTCAACATGAAAAACAATTATTCCAAAAGTATAAAACACAAAAAAATCCTTACCAATGAAAGAAAATGTATAGTGCTACGCTCTCTCCTCCGACCCTGTGGTGCAACAGATGTCCCTTTCTCCAAAAATGTACTCAATGGGATCGTAATGTTGCAACCACACACAAGTTGACCTGCTGTGAGGAAGAAACGAGTTAGTGCACTTCAAACATGAAAAAGGTCATTTTAAAATCAACATGAAAAACAATTATTCCAAAAGTATAAAACACAAAAAAATCGTTACCAATGAAAGAAAATGTATCGTGCCACGTTCCCTCCTCCCAACCTGTGGTGCAACAGATCTCACTTTCTCCAAAAATGTATTCAATGGGATCGTAATGTTGCAAACACACACATGTTGACCTGCTGTGAGGAAGAAACGAGTTAGTACACTTCAAAGATGAAAAAGGTCATTTTAAAATCAACATGAAAAACAATTATTCCAAAAGTATAAAACACAAAAAAATCCTTACCAATGAAAGATAATGTATCGTGCTACGCTCTCTCCTCCGACCCTGTGGTGCAACAGATGTCCCTTTCTCAAAAAATGTACTCAATGGGATCGTAATGTTGCAACCACACACAAGTTGACCTGCTGTGAGGAAGAAACGAGTTAGTACACTTCAAACATGAAAAAGGTCATTTTAAAAGTCAACATGAAAAACAATTATTCCAAAAGTATAAAACACAAAAAAATCCTTACCAATGAAAGAAAATGTATCGTGCTACGCTCTCTCCTCCGACCCTGTGGTGCAACAGATGTCCCTTTCTCCAAAAATGTACTCAATGGGATCGTAATGTTGCAACCACATACAAGTTGACCTGCTGTGAGGAAGAAACGAGTTAGTACACTTCAAACATGAAAAAGGTCATTTTAAAAACAACATGACAAACAATTATTCCAAAAGTATAAAACACAAAAAAATCCTTACCAATGAAAGAAAATGTATCGTGCTATGCTCCCTCCTTCTACCCTGTGGTACAACAGATGTCCCTTTCTCCAAAAATGTACTCAATGGGATCGTAATGTTGCAACCACATACAAGTTGACCTGCTGTGAGGAAGAAACGAGTTAGTACACTTCAAACATGAAAAAGGTCATTTTAAAAGTCTACATGAAAAACAATTATTCCAAAAGTATAAAACACAAAAAAATCCTTACCAATGAAAGAAAATGTATCGTGCTACGCTCTCTCCTCCGACCCTGTGGTGCAACAGATGTCCCTTTCTCCAAAAATGTACTCAATGGGATCGTAATGTTGCAACCACACACAAGTTGACCTGCTGTGAGGAAGAAACGAGTTAGTACACTTCAAACATGAAAAAGGTCTATTTAAAATCAACATGAAAAACAATTATTCCAAAAGTATAAAACACAAAAAAATCCTTACCAATGAAAGAAAATATATCGTGCCACGTTCCCTCCTCCCACCCTGTGGTGCACTCAGATGTCCCTTTCTCCAAAAATGTACTCAATGGGATCGTAATGTTGCAACCACACACAAGTTGACCTGCTGTGAGGAAGAAACGAGTTAGTACACTTCAAACATGAAAAAGGTCATTTTAAAATCAACATGAAAAACAATTATTCCAAAAGTATAAAACACAAAACAATCCTTACCAATGAAAGAAAATGTATCGTGCTACGCTCTCTCCTCCGACCCTCTGGTGCAACAGATGTCCCTTTCTCCAAAAATGTACTCAATGGAATCGTAATGTTGCAACCACACACAAGTTGACCTGCTGTGAGGAAGAAACGAGTTAGTACACTTCAAACATGAAAAAGGTCAATTTAAAATCAACATGAAAAACCATAATTCCAAAAGTATAAAACACAAAAAAATCCTTACCAATGAAAGAAAATGTATCGTGCTACGCTCTCTCCTCCGACCCTGTGGTGCAACAGATGTCCCTTTCTCCAAAAATGTACTCAATGGGATCGTAATGTTGCAACCACACACAAGTTGACCTGCTGTGAGGAAGAAACGAGTTAGTACACTTCAAACATGAAAAAGGTTATTTTAAAAGTCAACATGAAAAACAATTATTCCAAAAGTATAAAACACAAAAAAATCCTTACCAATGAAAGAAAATGTATCATGCCACGTTCCCTCCTCCCACCCTGTGGTGCAACAGATGTCCCTTTCTCCAAAAATGTACTCAATGGGATCGTAATGTTGCAACCACATACAAGTTGACCTGCTGTGAGGAAGAAACGAGTTAGTACACTTCAAACATGAAAAAGGTCATTTTAAAATCAACATGAAAAACCATAATTCCAAAAGTATAAAACACAAAAAAATCCTTACCAATGAAAGAAAATGTATTGTGCTATGCTCCCTCCTCCCACCCTGTGGTGCAACAGATGTCCCTTTCTCCAAAAATGTACTCAATGGGATCGTAATGTTGCAACCACACACAAGTTGACCTGCTGTGAGGAAGAAACGAGTTAGTACACTTCAAACATGAAATAGGTCAATTTAAAATCAACATGAAAAACCATAATTCCAAAAGTATAAAACACAAAAAAATCCTTACCAATGAAAGAAAATGTATCGTGCCACGTTCCCTCCTCCCACCCTGTGGTGCAACAGATGTCCCTTTCTCCAAAAATGTACTCAATGGGATAGTAATGTTGCAACCACATACAAGTTGACCTGCTGTGAGGAAGAAACGAGTTAGTACACTTCAAACAAGAAAAAGGTCATTTTAAAATCAACATGAAAAACCATAATTCCAAAAGTATAAAACACAAAAAAATCCTTACCAATGAAAGAAAATGTATCGTGCCACGTTCCCTCCTCCCACCCTGTGGTGCAACAGATGTCCCGTTCTCCAAAAATGTACTCAATGGGATCGTAAAGTTGCAACGACATACAAGTTGACCTGCTGTGAGGAAGAAACGAGTTAGTACACTTCAAACATGAAAAAGGTCCATTTAAAATCAACATGAAAAACCATAATTCCAAAAGTATAAAACACAAAAAAATCCTTACCAATGAAAGAAAATGTATCGTGCTATGCTCCCTCCTCGCACCCTGTGGTGCAACAAATGTCCCTTTCTCCAAAAATGTACTCAATGGGATCGTAATGTTGCAACCACACACAAGTTGACCTGCTGTGAGGAAGAAACGAATTAGTTCACTTCAAACATGAAATAGGTCAATTTAAAATCAACATGAAAAAACATAATTCCAAAAGTATAAAACACAAAAAAATCCTTACCAATGAAAGAAAATGTATCGTGCCACGTTCCCTCCTCCCACCCTGTGGTGCAACAGATGTCCCTTTCTCCAAAAATGTACTCAATGGGATCGTAATGTTGCAACCACACACAAGTTGACCTGCTGTGAGGAAGAAACGAGTTAGTACACTTCAAACATGAAAAAGGACATTTTAAAAGTCAACATGAAAAACAATTATTCAAAAAGTATAAAACACAAAGAAATCCTTACCAATGAAAGAAAATGTTTCGTGCCACGTTCCGTCCTCCCACCCTGTGGTGCAACAGATGTCCCTATCTCCAAAAATGTACTCAATGGGATCGTAATGTTGCAACCACATACAAGTTGACCTGCTTTGAGGAAGAAACGAGTTAGTACACTTCAAACATGAAAAAGGTCATTTTAAAAGTCAACATGAAAAACAATTATTCCAAAAGTATAAAACACAAAAAAATCCTTACCAATGAAAGAAAATGTATCGTGCTACGCTCTCTCCTCTGACCCTGTGGTGCAACAGATGTCCCTTTCTCCAAAAATGTACTCAATGGGATCGTAATGTTGCAACCACAAACAAGTTGACCTGCTGTGAGGAAGAAACGAGTTAGTACACTTCAAACATGAAAGAGGTCATTTTAAAATCAACATGAAAAACAATTATTCCAAAAGTATAAAACACAAAAAAATCCTTACCAATGAAAGAAAATGTATCGTGTTATGCTCCCTCCTTCTACCCTGTGGTGCAACAGATGTCCCTTTCTCCAAAAATGTACTCAATGGGATCGTAATGTTGCAACCACACACAAGTTGACCTGCTGTGAGGAAGAAACGAGTTAGTACACTTCAAACATGGAGAAGGTCATTTTAAAATCAACATGAAAAACAATTATTCCAAAAGTATAAAACGCAAAAAAATTTTTACCAATGAAAGAAAATGTATCGTGCCACGTTCCCTCCTCCCACCCTGTGGTGCAACAGATGTCCCTTTCTCCAAAAATGTACTCAATGGGATCGTAATGTTGCAACGACATACAAGTTGACCTGCTGTGAGGAAGAAACGAGTTAGTACACTTCAAACATGAAAAAGGTCATTTTAAAATCAACATGAAAAACCATAATTCCAAAAGTATAAAACACAAAAAAATCCTTACCAATGAAAGAAAATGTATCGTGCTACGCTCCCTCCTCCCACCCTGTGGTACAACAGATGTCCCTTTCTCCAAAAATGTACTCAATGGGATCGTAAAGTTGCAACCACACACAAGTTGACCTGCTGTGAGGAAGAAACGAGTTAGTACACTTCAAACATGAAATAGGTTAATTTAAAATCAACATGAAAAACCATAATTCCAAAAGTATAAAACACAAAAAAAAATCCTTGCCAATGAAAGAAAATGTATTGTGCCACGTTCCCTCCTCCCACCCTGTGGTGCAACAGATGTCCCTTTCTCCAAAAATGTACTCAATGGGATCGTAATGTTGCAACCACATACAAGTTGACCTGCTGTGAGGAAGAAACGAGTTAGTACACTTCAAACATGAGAAAAGTCATTTTAAAAGTCAACATGAAAAACAATTATTCCAAAAGTATAAAACACAAAAAAATCGTTACCAATGAAAGAAAATGTATCGTGCTACGCTCTCTCCTCCGACCCTGTGGTGCAACAGATGTCCCTTTCTCCAAAAATGTACTCAATGGGATCGTAATGTTGCAACCACACACAAGTTGACCTGCTGTGAGGAAGAAACGAGTTAGTACACTTCAAACATGAAAAAGGTTATTTTAAAAGTCAACATGAAAAACAATTATTCCAAAAGTATAAAAAACAAAAAAATCCTTACCAATGAAAGAAAATGTATCGTGCCACGTTCCCTCCTCCCACCCTGTGGTGCAACAGATGTCCCTTTCTCCAAAAATGTACTCAATGGGATCGTAATGTTGCACACACAAGTTGACCTGCTGTGTGGAAGAAACGAGTTAGTACACTTCAAACATGAAAAAGTCATTGTAAAAGTCAACATGAAAAACAATTATTCCAAAAGTATAAAACACAAAAAAATCCTTACCAATGAAAGAAAATGTATCGTGCCACGTTCCCTCCTCCCACCCTGTGGTGCAACAGATGTCCCGTTCTCCAAAAAAGAACTCAATGGGATCGTAATGTTGCAACCACATACAAGTTGACCTACTGTGAGGAAGAAACGAGTTAGTACACTTCAAACATGAAAAAGGTCATTTTAAAAGTCAACATGAAAAACAATTATTCCAAAAGTATAAAACACAAAAAAAGTCCTTACCAATGAAAGAAAAGGTATCGTGCCCCGTTCCCTCCTGCCACCCTGTGGTGCAACAGATGTCCCTTTCTCCAAAAATGTACTCAATGGGATCGTATTGTTGCAACCACACACAAGTTGACCTGCTGTGAGGAAGAAACGAGTTAGTACACTTCAAACATAAAAAAGGTCATTTTAAAATCAACATGAAATACAATAATTCCAAAAGTATAAAACACAAGAAAATTCCTACCAATGAAAGAAAATGTATCGTGCTATGCTCCCTCCTTTTACCCTGTGGTGCAACAGATGTCCCTTTCTCCAAAAATGTACTCAATGGGATCGTAATGTTGCAACCACACACAAGTTGACCTGCTGTGAGGAAGAAACGAGTTAGTACACTTCAAACATGAAAAAGGTCATTTTAAAATCAACATGAAAATACGTAATTCCAAAAGCATAAAACACAAAAAAATCCTTACCAATGAAAGAAAATGTATCGTGCTATGCTCCCTCCTCCCACCCTGCGGTGCAACAGATGTCCCTTTCTCCAAAAATGTACTCAATGGGATCGTAATGTTGCAACCACACACAAGTTGACCTGCTGTGAGGAAGAAACGAGTTAGTACACTTCAAACATGAAATAGGTCAATTTAAAATCAACATGAAAAACCATAATTCCAAAAGTATAAATCACAAAAAAATCCTTACCAATGAAAGAAAATGTATCGTGCCACGTTCCCTCCTCCCACCCTGTGGGGCAACACATGTCCCTTTCTCCAAAAATGTACTCAATGTGATCGTAATGTTGCAACCACATACAAGATGACCAGCTGTGAGGAAGAAACGAGTTAGTTCACTTCAAACATGAAAAAGGTCATTTTAAAAGTCAACATGAAAAACAATTATTCCAAAAGTATAAAACACAAAAAAATCCTTACCAATGAAAGAAAATGTATCGTGCTACGCTCTCTCCTCCGACCCTGTGGTGCAACAGATGTCCCTTTCTCCAAAAATGTACTCAATGGGATCGTAATGTTGCAACCACACACATTAGTTGACCTGCTGTGAGGAAGAAACGAGTTAGTACACTTCAAACATGAAAAAGGTCATTTTAAAATCAACATGAAACACAATTATTCCAAAAGTATAAAACACAAAAAAATCCTTACCAATGAAAGAAAATGTATCGTGCCACGTTCCCTCCTCCCAACCTGTGGTGCAACAGATGTCCCTTTCTCCAAAAATGTATTCAATGGGATCGTAATGTTGCAACCACACACATGTTGACCTGCTGTGAGGAAGAAACGAGTTAGTACACTTCAAAGATGAAAAAGGTCATTTTTAAAATCAACATGAAAAACAATTATTCCAAAAGTATAAAACACAAAAAAATCCTTACCAATGAAAGAAAATGTATCGTGCTACACTCTGTCCGCCGACGCTGTGGTGCAACAGATGTCCCTTTCTCCAAAAATGTACTCAATGGGATCGTAATGTTGCAACCACACACACGTTGACCTGCTGTGAGGAAGAAACGAGTTAGTACACTTCAAACATGAAAAAGGTCATTTTAAAATCAACATGAAAAACCATAATTCCAAAAGTATAAAACACAAAAAAATCCTTACCAATGAAAGAAAATGTATCGTGCCACTTTCCCTCCTCCCACCCTGTGGTGCAACAGATGTCCCTTTCTCCAAAAATGTATTCAATGGGATCGTAATGTTGCAACCACACACATGTTGACCTGCTGTGAGGAAGAAACTAGTTAGTACACTTCAAACATGAAAAAGGTCATTTTAAAAGTCAACATGAAAAACAATTATTCCAAAAGTATAAAACACAAAAAAATCCTTACCAATGAAAGAAAATGTATCGTGCTACGCTCTCTCCTCCGACCCTGTGGTGCAACAGATGTCCCTTTCTCCAAAAATGTACTCAATGGGATCGTAATGTTGCAACCACACACAAGTTGACCTGCTGTGAGGAAGAAACGAGTTAGTACACTTCAAACATGAAAAAGGTCATTTTAAAATCAACATGAAAAACAATTATTCCAAAAGTATAAAACACAAAAAAATCCTTACCAATGAAAGAAAATGTATCGTGCTATGCTCCCTCCTTCTACCCTGTGGTGCAACAGATGTCCCTTTCTCCAAAAATATACTCAATGGGATCGTAATGTTGCAACCACACACAAGTTGACCTGCTGTGAGGAAGAAACGAGTTAGTACACTTCAAACATGAAAAAGGTCATTTTAAAATCAACATGAAAAACAATTATTCCAAAAGTATAAAACACAAAAAAATCCTTACCAATGAAAGAAAATGTATCGTGCTATGCTCCCTCCTTCTACCCTGTGGTGCAACAGATGTCCCTTTCTCCAAAAATGTACTCAATCGGATCGTAATGTTGCAACCACACACAAGTTGACCTGCTGTGAGGAAGAAACGAGTTAGTACACTTCAAACATGAAATAGGTCAATTTAAAATCAACATGAAAAACCATAATTCCAAAAGTATAAAACACAAAAAATCCTTACCAATGAAAGAAAATGTATCGTGCCACGTTCCCTCCTCCCACCCTGTGGTGCAACAGATGTCCCTTTCTCCAAAAATGTACTCAATGGGATCGTAATGTTGCAACCACATACAAGTTGACCTGCTGTGAGGAAGAAATGAGTTAGTACACTTCAAACATGAAAAAGGTCATTTTAAAAGTCAACATGAAAAACAATTATTCCAAAAGAATAAAACTCAAAAAAATCCTTACCAATGAAAGAAAATGTATCGTGCTACGCTCTCTCCTCCGACCCTGTGGTGCAACAGATGTCCCTTTCTCCAAAAATGTACTCAATGGGATCGTAATGTTGCAACCACACACAAGTTGACCTGCTGTGAGGAAGAAACGAGTTAGTACACTTCAAACATGAAAAAGGTCATTTTAAAATCAACATGAAAAACAATTATTCCAAAAGTATAAATCACAAAAAAATCCTTACCAATGAAAGAAAATGTATCGTGCCACGTTCCCTCCTCCCACCCTGTGGTGCAACAGATGTCCCTTTCTCCAAAAATGTATTCAATGGGATCGTAATGTTGCAACCACACACATGTTGACCTGCTGTGAGGAAGAAACGAGTTAGTACACTTCAAAGATGAAAAAGGTCATTTTAAAATCAACATGAAAAACAATTATTCCAAAAGTATAAAACACAAAAAAATCCTTACCAATGAAAGAAAATGTATCGTGCTACGCTCTCTCCTCCGACCCTGTGTTGCAACAGATGTCCCTTTCTCCAAAAATGTACTCAGTGGGATCGTAATGTTGCAACCACACACAAGTTGACCTGCTGTGAGGAAGAAACGAGTTAGTACACTTCAAACATGAAAAAGGTCATTTTAAAATCAACATGAAAAACAATTATTCCAAAAGTATAAAACACAAAAAAATCCTTACCAATGAAAGAAAATGTATCGTGCCACGTTCCCTCCTCCCACCCTGTGGTGCAACAGATGTCCCTTTCTCCAAAAATGTACTCTATGGGATCGTAATGTTGCAACCACACACAAGTTGACCTGCTGTGAGGAAGAAACGAGTTAGTACACTTCAAACATGAAAAAGGTCATTTTAAAATCAACATGAAAAACAATTATTCCAAAAGTATAAAACACAAAAAAATCCTTACCAATGAAAGAAAATGTATCTTGCCACGTTCCCTCCTCCCATCCTGTGGTGCAACAGATGTCCCTTTCTCCAAAATTGTATTCAATGGGATCGTAATGTTGCAACCACACACATGTTGACCTGCTGTGAGGAAGAAACGAGTTAGTACACTTCAAACATGAAAAAGGTCATTTTAAAAGTCAACATGAAAAACAATTATTCCAAAAGTATAAAACACAAAAAAATCCTTAGCAATGAAAGAAAATGTATCGTGCTACGCTCTCTCCTCCGACCCTGCGGTGCAACAGATGTCCCTTCCTCCAAAAATGTACTCAATGGGATCGTAATGTTGCAACCACACACAAGTTGACCTGCTGTGAGGAAGAAACGAGTTAGTACACTTCAAACATGAAAAAGGTCATTTTAAAATCAACATGAAAAACAATTATTCCAAAAGTATAAAACACAAAAAAATCCTTACAAATGAAAGAAAATGTATCGTGCTATGCTCCCTCCTTCTACCCTGTGGTGCAACAGATGTCCCTTTCTCCAAAAACATACTCAATGGGATCGTAATGTTGCAACCACACACAAGTTGACCTGCTGTGAGGAAGAAACGAGTTAGTCCACTTCAAACATGAAAAAGGTCATTTTAAAATCAACATGAAAAACAATTATTCCAAAAGTATAAAACACAAAAAAATCCTTACCAATGAAAGAAAATGTATCGTGCCACGTTCCCTCCTCCCACCCTGTGGTGCAACAGATGTCCCTTTCTCCAAAAATGTACTCAATGGGATCGTAATGTTGCAACCACATACAAGTTGACCCGCTGTGAGGAAGAAACGAGTTAGTACACTTCAAACATGAAAAAGGTCATTTTAAAATCAACATGAAAAACCATTATTCCAAAAGTATAAAACACAAGAAAATCCTTACCAATGAAAGAAATTGTATCGTGCCACGTTCCCTCCTCCCACCCTGTGGTGCAACAGATGTCCCTTTCTCCAAAAATGTACTCAATGGGATCGTATTGTTGCATCCACATACAAGTTGACCTGCTGTGAGGAAGAAACGAGTTAGTACACTTCAAACATGAAAAAGGTCATTTTAAAATCAACATGAAAAACCATAATTCCAAAAGTATAAAACACAAAAAAATCCTTACCAATGAAAGAAAATGTATCGTGCCACGTTCCCTCCTCCCACCCTGTGGTGCAACAGATGTCCCTTTCTCCAAAAATGTACTCAATGGGTTCGTAATGTTGCAACCACATACAAGTTGACCTGCTGTGAGGAAGAAATGAGTTAGTACACTTCAAACATGAAAAAGGTCATTTTAAAATCAACATGAAAAACCATAATTCCAAAAGTATAAAACACAAAAAAATCCTTACCAATGAAAGAAAATGTATCATGCTACGCTCCCTCCTCCCACCCTGTGGTACAACAGATGTCCCTTTCTCCAAAAATGTACTCAATGGGATCGTAAAGGTGCAACCACACACAAGTTGACCTGCTGTGAGGAAGAAACGAGTTAGTACACTTCAAACATGAAAAAGGTTATTTTAAAAGTCAACATGAAAAACAATTATTCCAAAAGTATAAAAAACAAAAAAATCCTTACCAATGAAAGAAAATGTATCGTGCTACACTCTGTCCTCCGACGCTGTGGTGCAACAGATGTCCCTTTCTCCAAAAATGTACTCAATGGGATCGTAATGTTGCAACCACATACAAGTTGACCTGCTGTGAGGAAGAAACGAGTTAGTACACTTCAAACATGAAAAAGGTCATTTTAAAAGTCAACATGAAAAACAATTATTCTAAAAGTATAAAACACAAAAAAATCCTTACCAATGAAAGAAAATGTATCGTGCTACGCTCTCTCCTCCAACCCTGTGGTGCATCAGATGTCCCTTTCTCCAAAAATGTACTCAATGGGATCTAAATGTTGCAACCACACACAAGTTGAGATGCTGTGAGGAAGAAACGAGTTAGTACACTTCAAACATGAAAAAGGTCATTTTAAAATCAACATGAAAAACAATTATTCAAAAAGTATAAAACACAAAAAAATCCTTACCAATGAAAGAAAATGTATCGTGCCACGTTCCCTCCTCCCACCCTGTGGTCCAACAGATGTCCCTTTCTCCAAAAATGTACTCAATGGGATCGTAATGATGCAACCACATACAAGTTGACCTGCTGTGAGGAAGAAACGAGTTAGTACACTTCAAACATGAAAAAGGTCATTTTAAAAGTCAACATGAAAAACAATTATTCCAAAAGTATAAAACACAAAAAAATCCTTACCAATGAAAGAAAATGTATCGTGCCACGTTCCCTCCTCCCACCCTGTGGTGCAACAGATGTCCTTTTCTCCAAAAATTTACTCAATGGGATCGTAATGTTGCAACCACACACAAGTTGACCTGCTGTGAGGAAGAAACGAGTTAGTACACTTCAAACATAAAAAAGGTCATTTTAAAATCAACATGAAAAATCATAATTCCAAAAGTATAAAACACAAAAAAATCCTTACCAATGAAAGAAAATGTATCGTGCCACTTTCCCCCTCCCACCCTGTGGTGCAACAGATGTCCCTTTCTCCAAAAATGTACTCAATGGGATCGTAATGTTGCAACCACATACAAGTTGACCTGCTGTGAGGAAGAGACGAGTTAGTACACTTCATACATGAAAAAGTTTATTTAAAAATCAACATGAAAAATCATAAATCCAAAAGTATAAAACACAAAAACATCCTTACCAATGAAAGGTAATTTATCGTGCCACGTTCCCTCCTGCCACCCTGTGGTGCAACAGATGTCCCTTTCTCCAAAAATGTACTCAATGGGATCGTAATGTTGCAACCACATACAAGCTGACCTGCTGTGAGGAAGAAACGATTTAGTACACTTCAAACATGAAAAAGGTCATTTTAAAAGTCAACATGAAAAACAATTATTCCAAAAGTATAAAACACATAAAAATCCTTACCAATGAAAGAAAATGTATCGTGCCACGTTCCCTCCTCCCACCCTGTGGTGCAACAGATGTCCCTTTCTCCAAAAATGTACTCAATGGGATCGTAATGTTGCAACCACATACAAGTTGACCTGCTGTGAGGAAGAAATGAGTTAGTACACTTCAAACATGAAAAAGGTCATTTTAAAATCAACATGAAAAACCATAATTCCAAAAGTATAAAACACAAAAAAATCCTTACCAATGAAAGAAAATGTATCGTGCTACGCTCCCACCTCCCACCCTGTGGTACAACAGATGGCCCTTTCTCCAAAAATGTACTCAATGGGATCGTAAAGGTGCAACCACACACAAGTTGACCTGCTGTGAGGAAGAAACGAGTTAGTACACTTCAAACATGAAAAAGGTTATTTTAAAAGTCAACATGAAAAACAATTATTCCAAAAGTATAAAAAACAAAAAAATCCTTACCAATGAAAGAAAATGTATCGTGCCACGTTCCCTCCTCCCACCCTGTGGTGCAACCGATGTCCCTTTCTCCAAAAATGTATTCAATGGGATCGTAATGTTGCAACCACACACACGTTGACCTGCTGTGAGGAAGAAACGAGTTAGTACACTTCAAACATGAAAAAGGTCATTTTAAAATCAACATGAAAAACCATAATTCCAAAAGTATAAAACACAAAAAAATCCTTACCAATGAAAGAAAATGTATCGTGCCACGTTCCCTCCTCCCACCCTGTGGTGCAACAGATGTCCCTTTCTCCAAAAATGTATTCAATGGGATCGTAATGTAGCAACCACACACATGTTGACCTGCTGTGAGGAAGAAACGAGTTAGTACACTTCAAACATGAAAAAGGTCATTTTAAAAGTCAACATGAAAAACAATTATTCCAAAAGTATAAAACACAAAAAAATCCTTACCAATGAAAGAAAATGTATCGTGCTACGCTCTCTCCTCCGACCCTGTGGTGCAACAGATGTCCCTTCCTCCAAAAATGTACTCAATGGGATCGTAATGTTGCAACCACACACAAGTTGACCTGCTGTGAGGAAGAAACGAGTTAGTACACTTCAAACATGAAAAAGGTCATTTTAAAATCAACATGAAAAACAATTATTCCAAAAGTATAAAACACAAAAAAATCCTTACAAATGAAAGAAAATGTATCGTGCTATGCTCCCTCCTTCTACCCTGTGGTGCAACAGATGTCCCTTTCTCCAAAAATATACTCAATGGGATCGTAATGTTGCAACCACACACAAGTTGACCTGCTGTGAGGAAGAAACGAGTTAGTACACTTCAAACATGAAAAAGGTCATTTTAAAATCAACATGAAAAACAATTATTCCAAAAGTATAAAACACAAAAAAATCCTTACCAATGAATGAAAATGAATCGTGCTATGCTCCCTCCTCCCACCCTGTGGTGCAACAGATGTCCCTTTCTCCAAAAATGTACTCAATCGGATCGTAATGTTGCAACCACACACAAGTTGACCTGCTGTGAGGAAGAAACGAGTTCGTACACTTCAAACATGAAATAGGTCAATTTAAAATCAACATGAAAAACCATAATTCCACAAGTATAAAACACAAAAAATCCTTACCAATGAAAGAAAATGTATCGTGCCACGTTCCCTCCTCCCACCCTGTGGTGCAACAGATGTCCCTTTCTCCAAAAATGTACTCAATGGGATCGTAATGTTGCAACCACATACAAGTTGACCTGCTGTGAGGAAGAAATGAGTTAGTACACTTCAAACATGAAAAAGGTCATTTTAAAAGTCAACATGAAAAACAATTATTCCAAAAGAATAAAACGCAAAAAAATCCTTACCAATGAAAGAAAATGTATCGTGCTACGCTCTCTCCTCCGACCCTGTGGTGCAACAGATGTCCCTTTCTCCAAAAATGTACTCAATGGGATTGTAATGTTGCAACCACACACAAGTTGACCTGCTGTGAGGAAGAAACGAGTTAGTACACTTCAAACATGAAAAAGGTCATTTCAAAATCAACATGAAAAACAATTATTCTAAAAGTATAAAACACAAAAAAATCCTTACCAATGAAAGAAAATGTATCGTGCCACGTTCCCTCCTCCCACCCTGTGGTGCAACAGATGTCCCTTTCTCCAAAAATGTATTCAATGGGATCGTAATGTTGCAACCACACACATGTTGACCTGCTGTGAGGAAGAAACGAGTTAGTACACTTCAAAGATGAAAAAGGTCATTTTAAAATCAACATGAAAAACAATTATTCCAAAAGTATAAAACACAAAAAAATCCTTACCAATGAAAGAAAATGTATCGTGCTACGCTCTCTCCTCCGACCCTGTGTTGCAACAGATGTCCCTTTCTCCAAAAATGTACTCAATGGGATCGTAATGTTGCAACCACACACAAGTTGACCTGCTGTGAGGAAGAAACGAGTTAGTACACTTCAAACATGAAAAAGGTCATTTTAAAATCAACATGAAAAACAATTATTCCAAAAGTATAAAACACAAAAAAATCCTTACCAATGAAAGAAAATGTATCGTGCCACGTTCCCTCCTCCCACCCTGTGGTGCAACAGATGTCACTTTCTCCAAAAATGTACTCTATGGGATCGTAATGTTGCAACCACACACAAGTTGACCTGCTGTGAGGAAGAAACGAGTTAATACACTTCAAACATGAAAAAGGTCATTTTAAAATCAACATGAAAAACAATTATTCCAAAAGTATAAAACACATAAAAATCCTTACCAATGAAAGAAAATGTATCTTGCCACGTTCCCTCCTCCCATCCTGTGGTGCAACAGATGTCCCTTTCTCCAAAAATGTATTCAATGGGATCGTAATGTTGCAACCACACACATGTTGACCTGCTGTGAGGAAGAAACGAGTTAGTACACTTCAAACATGAAAAAGGTCAATTTAAAATCAACATGAAAAACCATAATTCCAAAAGTATAAAACACAAAAAAATCCTTACCAATGAAAGAAAATGTATCGTGCCACATTCCCTCCTCCCACCCTGTGGTGCAACAGATGTCCCTTTCTCCAAAAATGTACCCAATGGGATCGTAATGTTGCAACCACATACAAGTTGACCTGCTGTGAGGAAGAAACGAGTTAGTACACTTCAAACATGAAAAAGGTCATTTTAAAATCAACATGAAAAAATAAATAATTCCAAAAGTATAAAACACAAAAAAATCCTTACCAATGAAAGAAAATGTATCGTGCTACTCTCCCTCCTCCCACCCTGTGGTACAACAGATGTCCCTTTCTCCAAAAATGTACTCAATGGGATCGTAAAGGTGCAACCACACACAAGTTGACCTGCTGTGAGGAAGAAACGAGTTAGTACACTTCAAACATGAAAAAGGTTATTTTAAAAGTCAACATGAAAAACAATTATTCCAAAAGTATAAAAAACAAAAAAATCCTTACCAATGAAAGAAAATGTATCGTGCCACGTTCCCTCCTCCCACCCTGTGGTGCAACCGATGTCCCTTTCTCCAAAAATGTACTCAATGGGATCGTAATGTTGCAACCACATACAAGTTGACCTGCTGTGAGGAAGGAACGAGTTAGTACACTTCAAACATGAAAAAGGTCATTTTAAAAGTCAACATGAAAAACAATTATTCTAAAAGTATAAAACACAAAAAAATCCTTACCAATGAAAGAAAATGTATCGTGCTACGCTCTCTCCTCCGACCCTGTCGTGCAACAGATGTCCCTTTCTCCAAAAATGTACTCAATGGGATCGTAATGTTGCAACCACACACAAGTTGACCTGCTGTGAGGAAGAAACGAGTTAGTACACTTCAAACATGAAAAAGGTCATTTTAAAATCAACATGAAAACCATAATTCCAAAAGTATAAAACACAAAAACATTCTTACCAATGAAAGAACATAAATCGTGCTACGCTCCCTCCTCCCACCCTGTGGTGCAACAGATGTCCCTTTCTCCAAAAATGTATTCAATGGGATGGTAATGTTGCAACCACACACAAGTTGACCTGCTGTGAGGAAGAAACGAGTTAGTACACTTCAAACATGAAAAAGGTCAATTTAAAATCAACATGATAACCCATAATTACAAAAGTATAAAACAAAAAAATCCTTACCAATGAAAGAAGATGTATCGTGCCACGTTCCCTCCTCCCACCCTGTGGTGCAACAGATGTCCCTTTCTCCAAAAATGTACTCAATGGGATCGTAATGTTGCAACCACACACAAGTTGACCTGCAGTGAGGAAGAAACGAGTTAGTACACTTCAAATATGAAAAAGGTCATTTTAAAATCAACATGAAAAACTATAATTCCAAAGGTATAAAACACAAAAAAATCCTTACCAATGAAAGAAAATGTATCGTGCCACGTTCCCTCCTCTTACCCTGTGGTGCAACAGATGTTCCTTTCTCCAAAAATGTACTCAAGGGGATCGTAATGATCCAACCACACACAATTTGACCTGCTGTGAGGAAGAAACGAGTTAGTACACTTCAAACATGAAAAAGGTCATTTTAAAATCAACATGAAAAACCATAATTCCAAAAGTATAAAACACAAAAAAATCCTTACCAACGAAAGAAAATGTATCGTGCCACGTTCCCTCCTCCCACCCTGTGGTGCAACAGATGTCCCTTTCTCCAAAAATGAACTCAATGGGATCGTAATGTTGCAACCACACACAAGTTGACCTGCTGTGAGGAAGAAACGAGTTAGTACACTTCAAACATGAAAAAGGTCCATTTAAAATCAACATGAAAATTCATAATTCCAAAAGTATAAAACACAAAAAAATCCTTACCAATGAAAGAAAATGTATCGTGCCACGTTCCCTCCTCCCACCCTGTGGTGCAACAGATGTCCCTTTCTCCAAAAATGTACTCAATGGGATCGTAAAGTTGCAACCACACACAAGTTGACCTGCTGTGAGGAAGAAACGAGTTAGTACACTTCATACATGAAATGTTTATTTAAAAATCAACATGAAAAATCATAATTCCAAAAGTATGAAACACAAAAAAATCCTTACCAAGGAAAGAAAATGTATCGTGCCACGTTCCCTCCTCCCACCCTGTGGTGCAACAGATGTCCCTTTCTCCAAAAATGTACTCAATGGGATCGTAATGTTGCAACCACATACAAGTTGACATGCTGTGAGGAAGAAACGAGTTAGTACGCTTCATACATGAAAAAGTTTATTTAAAAATCAACATGAAAAATCATAATTCCAAAAGTATAAAACACAAAAAAATCCTTATCAATGAAAGAAAATGTATCGTGCCACGTTCCCTCCTCCCACCCTGTGGTGCAACAGATGTCCCTTTCTCCAAAAATGTACTCAATGGGATCGTAATGTTGCAACCACATACAAGTTGACCTGCTGTGAGGAAGAAACGAGTTAGTACACTTCATACATGAAAAAGTTTATTTAAAAATCAACATGAAAAATCATAATTCCAAAAGTATAAAACACAAAAAAATCCTTACCAATGAAAGAAAATGTATCGTGCCACGTTCCCTCCACCCACCCTGTGGTGCAACAGATGTCCCTTTCTCCAAAAATGTACTCCATGGGATTGTAATGTTGCAAACACATACAAGTTGACCTGCTGTGAGGAAGAAACGAGTTAGTACACTTCAAACATGAAAAAGGTCATTTTAAAATCAACATGAAAAACCATTATTCCAAAAGTATAAAACACAAAAAAATCTTACCAATGAAAGAAAATGTATCGTGCTACGCTCTCTCCTCCGACCCTGTGGTGCAACAGATGTCCCTTTCTCCTAAAATGTACTCAATGGGATCGTAATGTTGCAACCACATACAAGTTGACCTGCTGTGAGTAAGAAACGAGTTAGTACACTTCAAACATGAAAAAGGTCATTTTAAAAGTCAACATGAAAAACAATTATTCCAAAAGTATAAAACACAAAAAAATCCTTACCAATGAAAGAAAATGTATCGTGCCACGTTCCCTCCTCCCACCCTGTGGTGCAACAGATGTCACTTTCTCCAAAAATGTACTCTATGGGATCGTAATGTTGCAACCACACACAAGTTGACCTGCTGTGAGGAAGAAACGAGTTAATACACTTCAAACATGAAAAAGGTCATTTTAAAATCAACATGAAAAACAATTATTCCAAAAGTATAAAACACATAAAAATCCTTACCAATGAAAGAAAATGTATCTTGCCACGTTCCCTCCTCCCATCCTGTGGTGCAACAGATGTCCCTTTCTCCAAAAATGTATTCAATGGGATCGTAATGTTGCAACCACACACATGTTGACCTGCTGTGAGGAAGAAACGAGTTAGTACACTTCAAACATGAAAAAGGTCAATTTAAAATCAACATGAAAAACCATAATTCCAAAAGTATAAAACACAAAAAAATCCTTACCAATGAAAGAAAATGTATCGTGCCACATTCCCTCCTCCCACCCTGTGGTGCAACAGATGTCCCTTTCTCCAAAAATGTACCCAATGGGATCGTAATGTTGCAACCACATACAAGTTGACCTGCTGTGAGGAAGAAACGAGTTAGTACACTTCAAACATGAAAAAGGTCATTTTAAAATCAACATGAAAAACTATAATTCCAAAAGTATAAAACACAAAAAAATCCTTACCAATGAAAGAAAATGTATCGTGCTACGCTCCCTCCTCCCACCCTGTGGTACAACAGATGTCCCTTTCTCCAAAAATGTACTCAATGGGATCGTAAAGGTGCAACCACACACAAGTTGACCTGCTGTGAGGAAGAAACGAGTTAGTACACTTCAAACATGAAAAAGGTTATTTTAAAAGTCAACATGAAAAACAATTATTCCAAAAGTATAAAAAACAAAAAAATCCTTACCAATGAAAGAAAATGTATCGTGCCACGTTCCCTCCTCCCACCCTGTGGTGCAACCGATGTCCCTTTCTCCAAAAATGTACTCAATGGGATCGTAATGTTGCAACCACATACAAGTTGACCTGCTGTGAGGAAGAAACGAGTTAGTACACTTCAAACATGAAAAAGGTCATTTTAAAAGTCAACATGAAAAACAATTATTCTAAAAGTATAAAACACAAAAAAATCCTTACCAATGAAAGAAAATGTATCGTGCTACGCTCTCTCCTCCGACCCTGTCGTGCAACAGATGTCCCTTTCTCCAAAAATGTACTCAATGGGATCGTAATGTTGCAACCACACACAAGTTGACCTGCTGTGAGGAAGAAACGAGTTAGTACACTTCAAACATGAAAAAGGTCATTTTAAAATCAACATGAAAACCATAATTCCAAAAGTATAAAACACAAAAACATTCTTACCAATGAAAGAACATAAATCGTGCTACGCTCCCTCCTCCCACCCTGTGGTGCAACAGATGTCCCTTTCTCCAAAAATGTATTCAATGGGATGGTAATGTTGCAACCACACACAAGTTGACCTGCTGTGAGGAAGAAACGAGTTAGTACACTTCAAACATGAAAAAGGTCAATTTAAAATCAACATGATAACCCATAATTACAAAAGTATAAAACACAAAAAAATCCTTACCAATGAAAGAAGATGTATCGTGCCACGTTCCCTCCTCCCACCCTGTGGTGCAACAGATGTCCCTTTCTCCAAAAATGTACTCAATGGGATCGTAATGTTGCAACCACACACAAGTTGACCTGCAGTGAGGAAGAAACGAGTTAGTACACTTCAAATATGAAAAAGGTCATTTTAAAATCAACATGAAAAACTATAATTCCAAAGGTATAAAACACAAAAAAATCCTTACCAATGAAAGAAAATGTATCGTGCCACGTTCCCTCCTCTTACCCTGTGGTGCAACAGATGTTCCTTTCTCCAAAAATGTACTCAAGGGGATCGTAATGATCCAACCACACACAATTTGACCTGCTGTGAGGAAGAAACGAGTTAGTACACTTCAAACATGAAAAAGGTCATTTTAAAATCAACATGAAAAACCATAATTCCAAAAGTATAAAACACAAAAAAATCCTTACCAACGAAAGAAAATGTATCGTGCCACGTTCCCTCCTCCCACCCTGTGGTGCAACAGATGTCCCTTTCTCCAAAAATGAACTCAATGGGATCGTAATGTTGCAACCACACACAAGTTGACCTGCTGTGAGGAAGAAACGAGTTAGTACACTTCAAACATGAAAAAGGTCCATTTAAAATCAACATGAAAATTCATAATTCCAAAAGTATAAAACACAAAAAAATCCTTACCAATGAAAGAAAATGTATCGTGCCACGTTCCCTCCTCCCACCCTGTGGTGCAACAGATGTCCCTTTCTCCAAAAATGTACTCAATGGGATCGTAAAGTTGCAACCACACACAAGTTGACCTGCTGTGAGGAAGAAACGAGTTAGTACACTTCATACATGAAATGTTTATTTAAAAATCAACACGAAAAATCATAATTCCAAAAGTATGAAACACAAAAAAATCCTTACCAAGGAAAGAAAATGTATCGTGCCACGTTCCCTCCTCCCACCCTGTGGTGCAAGAGATGTCCCTTTCTCCAAAAATGTACTCAATGGGATCGTAATGTTGCAACCACATACAAGTTGACATGCTGTGAGGAAGAAACGAGTTAGTACGCTTCATACATGAAAAAGTTTATTTAAAAATCAACATGAAAAATCATAATTCCAAAAGTATAAAACACAAAAAAATCCTTATCAATGAAAGAAAATGTATCGTGCCACGTTCCCTCCTCCCACCCTGTGGTGCAACAGATGTCCCTTTCTCCAAAAATGTACTCAATGGGATCGTAATGTTGCAACCACATACAAGTTGACCTGCTGTGAGGAAGAAACGAGTTAGTACACTTCATACATGAAAAAGTTTATTTAAAAATCAACATGAAAAATCATAATTCCAAAAGTATAAAACACAAAAAAATCCTTACCAATGAAAGAAAATGTATCGTGCCACGTTCCCTCCACCCACCCTGTGGTGCAACAGATGTCCCTTTCTCCAAAAATGTACTGCATGGGATTGTAATGTTGCAAACACATACAAGTTGACCTGCTGTGAGGAAGAAACGAGTTAGTACACTTCAAACATGAAAAAGGTCATTTTAAAATCAACATGAAAAACCATTATTCCAAAAGTATAAAACACAAAAAAATCTTACCAATGAAAGAAAATGTATCGTGCTACGCTCTCTCCTCCGACCCTGTGGTGCAACAGATGTCCCTTTCTCCTAAAATGTACTCAATGGGATCGTAATGTTGCAACCACATACAAGTTGACCTGCTGTGAGTAAGAAACGAGTTAGTACACTTCAAACATGAAAAAGGTCATTTTAAAAGTCAACATGAAAAACAATTATTCCAAAAGTATAAAACACAAAAAAATCCTTACCAATGAAAGAAAATGTATCGTGCCACGTTCCCTCCTCCCACCCTGTGGTGCAACAGATGTTCCTTTCTCCAAAAATGTACTCAATGGGATCGTAATGTTGCAACCACATACAAGTTGACCTGCTGTGAGGAAGAAACGAGTTAGTACACTTCAAACATGAAAAAGGTCATTTTAAAAGTCAACATGAAAAACAATTATTCAAAAAGTATAAAACACAAAAAAATCCGTACCAATGAAAGAAAATGTATCGTGCTACGCTCTCTCCTCCGACCCTGTGCTGCAACAGATTTCCCTTTCTCCTAAAATGTACTCAATGGAATCGTAATGTTGCAACCACACACAAGTTGACCTGCTGTGAGGAAGAAACAAGTTAGTACACTTCAAACATGAAAAGGTCATTTTAAAATCAACATGAAAAACCATAATTCCAAAAGTATAAAACACAAAAACATCCTTACCAATGAAAGAAAATGTATCGAGCTACGCTCCCTCCTCCCACTCTGTGGTGCAACAGAAGTCCCTTTCTCCAAAAATGTATTCAATGGGATCGTAATGTTGCAACCACACACAAGTTGACCTGCTGTGAGGAAGAAACGAGTTAGTACACTTCAAACATGAAAAAGGTCATTTTAAAATCAACACGAAAAACCATAATTCCAAAAGTATAAAACACAAAAAATCCTTACCAATGAAAGAAAATGTATCGTGCCACGTACCCTCCTACCGCCCTGTGGTGCAACAGATGTCCCTTTCTCCAAAAATGTATTCATTGGGTTCGTAATGTTGCAACCACACACAAGTTGACCTGCTGAGGGAAGAAACGAGTTAGTACACTTCAAACATGAAAAAGGTCATTTTAAAGTCAACATGAAAAACCATAATTCCAAAAGCATAAAACACAAAAAAATCCTTACCAAGGAAAGAAAATGTATCGTACCACGTTCCCTCCTCCCACCCTGTGGTGCAACAGATGTCCCTTTCTCCAAAAATGTACTCAAAGGGATCATAATGTTGCAACCACATACAAGTTGACCTGCTGTGAGGAAGAAACGAGTTAGTACACTTCATACATGAAAAAGTTTATTTAAAAATCAACATGAAAAATCATAATGCCAAAAGTATAAAACACAAAAAAATCGTTACCAATGAAAGAAAATGTATCGTGCCACGTTCCCTCCTCCCACCCTGTGGTGCAACAGATGTCCCTTTCTCCAAAAATGTACTCAATGGGATTGTAATGTTGCAACCACATACAAGTTGACCTGCTGTGAGGAAGAAACGAGTTAGTACACTTCATACATAAAAAAGTTTATTTAAAAATCAACATGAAAAATCATAATTCCAAAAGTATAAAACACAAAAAAATCCTTACCAATGAAAGAAAATGTATCGTGCCACGTTCCCTCCTCCCACCCTGTGGTGCAACAGATAACCCTTTCTCCAAAAATGTACTCAATGGGATCGTAATGTTGCAACCACATACAAGTTAACCTGCTGTGAGGAAGAAACGAGTTAGTACACTTCATATATGAAAAAGTTTATATAAAAATCAACATGAAAAATCATAATTCCAAAAGTATAAAACACAAAAAAATCCTTACCAATGAAAGAAAATGCATCGTGCCACGTTCCCTCCACCCACCCTGTGGTGCAACAGATGTCCCTTTCTCCAAAAATGTACTCCATGGGATTGTAATGTTGCAACCACATACAAGTTGACCTGCTGTGAGGAAGAAACGAGTTGGTACACTTCAAACATGAAAAAGGACATTTTAAAATCAACATGAAAAACCATTATTCCAAAAGTATAAAACACAAAAAAATCTTACCAATGAAAGAAAATGTATCGTGCTACGCTCTCTCCTCCGACCCTGTGGTGCAACAGATGTCCCTTTCTCCTAAAATGTACTCAATGGGATCGTAATGTTTCAACCACATACAAGTTGACCTGCTGTGAGGAAGAAACGAGTTAGTACACTTCAAACATGAAAAAGGTCATTTTAAAGTCAACATGAAAAACCATAATTCCAAAAGCATAAAACACAAAAAAATCCTTACCAAGGAAAGAAAATGTATCGTACCACGTTCCCTCCTCCCACCCTGTGGTGCAACAGATGTCCCTTTCTCCAAAAATGTACTCAATGGGATCGTAATGTTGCAACCACACACAAGTTGACCTGCTGTGAGGAAGAAACGAGTTAGTACACTTCAAACATGAAAAAGGTCATATTAAAATCAACATGAAAAACAATTATTCCAAAAGTATAAAACACAAAAAAATCCTTACCAATGAAAGAAAATGTATCGTGCCACGTTCCCTCCTCCCACCCTGTGGTGCAACAGATGTCCCTTTCTCCAAAAATGTACTCAATGGGATCGTAATGTTGCAACCACATACAAGTTGACCTGCTGTGAGGAAGAAACGAGTTAGTACACTTCAAACATGAAAAAGGTCATTTTAAAAGTCAACATGAAAAACAATTATTCAAAAAGTATTAAAACACAAAAAAATCCTTACCAATGAAAGAAAATGTATCGTGCTACGCTCTCTCCTCTGACCCTGTGCTGCAACAGATGTCCCTTTCTCCTAAAATGTACTCAATGGAATCGTAATGTTGCAACCACACACAAGTTGACCTGCTGTGAGGAAGAAACAAGTTAGTACACTTCAAACATTAAAAGGTCATTTTAAAATCAACATGAAAAACCATAATTCCAAAAGTATAAAACACAAAAACATCCTTACCAATGAAAGAAAATGTATCGAGCTACGCTCCCTCCTCCCACCCTGTGGTGCAACAGAAGTCCCTTTCTCCAAAAATGTATTCAATGGGATCGTAATGTTACAACCACACACAAGTTGACCTGCAGTGAGGAAGAAACGAGTTAGTACACTTCAACCATGAAAAACGTCAATTTAAAATCAACATGAAAAACCATAATTCCAAAAGTATAAAACACAAAAAAATCCTTACCAATGAAAGAAAATGTATCGTGCCACGTTCCCTCCTCCCACCCTGTGGTGCAACAGATGTCCCTTTCTCCAAAAATGTACTCAATGGAATCGTAATGTTGCAACCACATACAAGTTGACCTGCTGTGAGGAAGAAACGAGTTAGTACACTTCAAACATGAAAAAGGTCATTTTAAAATCAACACGAAAAACCATAATTCCAAAAGTATAAAACACAAAAAATCGTTACCAATGAAAGAAAATGTATTGTGCCACGTACCCTCCTACCGCCCTGTGGTGCAACAGATGTCCCTTTCTCCAAAAATGTATTCAATGGGATCGTAATGTTGCAACCACACACAAGTTGACCTGCTGTGAGGAAGAAACGAGTTAGTACACTCCAAACATGAAAAAGGTCATTTTAAAGTCAACATGAAAAACCATAATTCCAAAAGCATAAAACACAAAAAAATCCTTACCAAGGAAAGAAAATGTATCGTACCACGTTCCCTCCTCCCACCCTGTGGTGCAACAGATGTCCCTTTCTCCAAAAATGTACTCAATGGGATCGTAATGTTGCAACCACATACAAGTTGACCTGCTGTGAGGAAGAAACGAGTTAGTACACTTCATACATGAAAAAGTTTATTAAAAATCAACATGAAAAATCATAATTCCAAAAGTATAAAACACAAAAAAATCCTTACCAATGAAAGAAAATGGATCGTGCCACTTTCCCTCCTCCCACCCTGTGGTGCAACAGATGTCCCTTTCTCCAAAAATGTACTCAATGGCATCGTAATGTTGCAACAACATACAAGTTGACCTGCTGTGAGGAAGAAACGAGTTAGTACACTTCATACATGAAAAAGTTTATATAAAAATCAACATGAAAAATCATAATTCCAAAAGTATAAAACACAAAAAAATCCTTACCAATGAAAGAAAATGTATCGTGGCACGTTCCCTCCTCCCACCCTGTGGTGCAACAGATGTCCCTTTCTCCAAAAATGTACTCAATGGGATCGTAATGTTGCAACCACATACAAGTTAACCTGCTGTGAGGAAGAAACGAATAAGTACACTTCATACATGAAAAAGTTTATTTAAAAATCAACATGAAAAATCATAATTCCAAAAGTATAAAACACAAAAAAATCCTTACCAATGAAAGAAAATGTATCGTGCCACGTTCCCTCCTCCCACCCTGTGGTGCAACAGATGTTCCTTTCTCCAAAAATGTACTCCATGGGATTGTAATGTTGCAACCACATACAAGTTGACCTGCTGTGAGGAAGAAACGAGTTAGTACACTTCAACATGAAAAAGGTCATTTTAAAATCAACATGAAAAACCATTATTCCAAAAGTATAAAACACAAAAAAATCTTACCAATGAAAGAAAATGTATCGTGCTACGCTCTCTCCTCCGACCCTGTGGTGCAACAGATGTCCCTTTCTCCTAAAATGTACTCAATGGGATCGTAATGTTGCAACCAAATACAAGTTGACCTGCTGTGAGGAAGAAACAAGTTAGTACACTTCAAACATGAAAAAGGTCATTTTAAAATCAACATGAAAATCCATAATTCCAAAAGTATAAAACACAAAAACATCCTTACCAATGAAAGAAAATGTATCGAGCTACGCTCCCTCCTCCCACCCTGTGGTGCAACAGAAGTCTCTTTCTCCAAAAATGTATTCAATGGGATCGTAATGTTGCAACCACACAGAAGTTGACCTGCTGTGAGGAAGAAACGAGTTAGTACACTTCAAACATGAAAAACGTCAATTTAAAATCAACATGAAAAACCATAATTCCAAAAGTATAAAACACAAAAAAATCCTTACCAATGAAAGAAAATGTATCGTGCCATGTTCCCTCCTCCCACCCTGTGGTGCAACAGATGTCCCTTTCTCCAAAAATGTACTCAATGGGATCGTAATGTTGCAACCACATACAAGTTGACCTGCTGTGAGCAAGAAACGAGTTAGTACACTTCATACATGAAAAAGGTCATTTTAAAATCAACACGAAAAACCATAATTCCAAAAGTATAAAACACAAAAAATCCTTACCAATGAAAGAAAATGTATCGTGCCACGTACCTTCCTACCGCCCTGTGGTGCAACAGATGTCCCTTTCTCCAAAAATGTATTCAATGGGATCGTAATGTTGCAACCACACACAAGTTGACCTGCTGTGAGGAAGAAACGAGTTAGTACACTTCATACATGAAAAATGTCATTTTAAAGTCAACATGAAAAACCATAATTCCAAAAGCATAAAACACAAAAAAATCCTTACCAAGGAAAGAAAATGTATCGTACCACGTTCCCTCCTCCCACCCTGTGGTGCAACAGATGTCCCTTTCTCCAAAAATGTACTCAATGGGATCGTAATGTTGCAACCACACACAAGTTGACCTGCTGTGAGGAAGAAACGAGTTAGTACACATCAAACATGAAAAACGTCAATTTAAAATCAACATGAAAAACCATAATTCCAAAAGTATAAAACACAAAAAAATCCTTACCAATGAAAGAAAATGTATCGTGCCACGTTCCCTCCTCCCACCCTGTGGTGCAACAGATGTCCCTTTCTCCAAAAATGTACTCAATGGGATCGTAATGTTGCAACCACATACAAGTTGACCTGCTGTGAGGAAGAAACGAGTTAGTACACTTCATACATGAAAAAGGTCATTTTAAAATCAACACGAGAAACCATAATTCCAAAAGTATAAAACACAAAAAATCCTTACCAATGAAAGAAAATGTATCGTGCCACGTACCCTCCTACCGCCCTGTGGTGCAACAGATGTCCCTTTCTCCAAAAATGTATTCAATGGGATCGTAATGTTGCAACCACACACAAGTTGACCTGCTGTGAGGAAGAAGCGAGTTAGTACACTTCAAACATGAAAAAGGTCATTTTAAAGTCAACATGAAAAACCATAATTCCAAAAGCATAAAACACAAAAAATCCTAACCAAGGAAAGAAAATGTATCGTACCACGTTCCCTCCTCCCACCCTGTGGTGCAACAGATGTCCCTTTCTCCAAAAATGTACTCAATGGGATCGTAATGTTGCAACCACACACAAGGTGACCTACTGTGAGGAAGAAACGAGTTAGTACACTTCATACATGAAAAAGGTCATTTTAAAATCAACACGAAAAACCATAATTCCAAAAGTATAAAACACAAAAAATCCTTACCAATGAAAGAAAATGTATCGTGCCACGTACCCTCCTACCGCCGTGTGGTGCAACAGATGTCCCTTTCTCCAAAAATGTATTCAATGGGATCGTAATGTTGCAACCACATACAAGTTGACCTGCTGTGAGGAAGAAACGAGTTAGTACACTTCAAACATGAAAAAGGTCATTTTAAAGTCAACATGAAAAACCATAATTCCAAAAGCATAAACACAAAAAAATCCTTACCAAGGAAAGAAAATGTATCGTACCACGTTCCCTCCTCCCACCCTGTGGTGCAACAGATGTTCCATTCTCCAAAAATGTCCTCAATGGGATCGTAATGTTGCAACCACATACAAGTTGACCTGCTGTGAGGAAGAAACGAGTTAGTACACTTCAAACATGTAAAAGGTCATTTTAATGTCAACATGAAAAACCATAATTCCAAAAGTATAAATCACAAAAACATCCTTACCAATGAAAGAAAATGTATCGTACCACGTTCCCTCCTCCCACCCTGTGGTGCAACAGATGTCCCTTTCTCCAAAAATGTACTCAATGGGATCGTAATTTTGCAACCACATACAAGTTGACCTGCTGTGAGGAAGAAACGAGTTAGTACACTTCAAACATGAAAAAGGTCATTATAAAGTCAACATGAAAAACCATAATTCCAAAAGTATAAAACACAAAAACATCCTTACCAATGAAAGAAAATGTATCGAGCTACGCTCCCTCCTCCCACCCTGTGGTGCAACAGAAGTCCCTTTCTCCAAATATGTATTCAATGGGATCGTAATGTTGCAACCACACACAAGTTGACCTGCTGTGAGGAAGAAACGAGTTAGTACACTTCAAACATGAAAAACGTCAATTTAAAATCAACAAAAAACCATAATTCCAAAAGCATAAAACACAAAAAAATTCTTACCAAGGAAAGAAAATGTATCGTACCACGTTCCCTCCTCCCACCCTGTGGTGCAACAGATGTCCCTTTCTCCAAATATGTACTCAATGGGATCGTAATGTTGCAACCACATACAAGTTGATCTGCTGTGAGGAAGAAACGAGTTAGTACACTTCAAACATGAAAAAGGTCATTTTAAAGTCAACATGAAAAACCATAATTCCAAAAGTATAAAACACAAAAACATCCTTACCAATGAAAGAAAATGTATCGTACCACGTTCCTTCCTCCCACCCTGTGGTGCAACAGATGACCCTTTCTCCAAAAATGTACTCAATGGGATCGTAATGTTGCAACCACATACAAGTTGACCTGCTGTGAGGAAGAAACGAGTTAGTACACTTCAAACATGAAAAAGGTCATTTTAAAGTCAACATGAAAAACCATAATTCCAAATGCATAAAACACAAAAAAATCCTTACCAAGGAAAGAAAATGTATCGTACCACGTTCCCTCCTCCCACCCTGTGGTGCAACTGATGTCCTTTCTCCAAAAATGTACTCAATCGGATCGTAATGTTGCAACCACACACAAGTTGACCTGCTGTGAGGAAGAAACGAGTTAGTACACTTCAAACATGAAAAACGTCATTTTAAAGTCAACATGAAAAACCATAATTCCAAAAGTATAAAACACAAAAACATCCTTACCAATGAAAGAAAATGTATCGAGCTACGCTCCCTCCTCCCACCCTGTGGTGCAACAGAAGTCCCTTTCTCCAAATATGTATTCAATGGGATCGTAATGTTGCAACCACACACAAGTTGACTTGCAGTGAGGAAGAAACGAGTTAGTACACTTCAACCATGAAAAACGTCAATTTAAAATCAACATGAAAAACCATAATTCCAAAAGTATAAAACACAATAAAATCCTTACCAATGAAAGAAAATGTATCGTGCCACGTTCCCTCCTCCCACCCTGTGGTGCAACAGATGTCCCTTTCTCCAAAAATGTACTCAATGGGATCGTAATGTTGCAACCACATACAAGTTGACCTGCTGTGAGGAAGAAACGAGTTAGTACACTTCAAACATGAAAAACGTCATTTTAAAATCAACATGAAAAACCATAATTCCAAAAGCATAAAACACAAAAACATCCTTACCAATGAAAGAAAATGTATCGAGCTACGCTCCCTCCTCCCACCCTGTGGTGCAACAGAAGTCCCTTTCTCCAAATATGTATTCAATGTGATCGTAATGTTGCAACCACACACAAGTTGACCTGCAGTGAGGAAGAAACGAGTTAGTACACTTCAACCATGAAAAAGGTCATTTTAAAGTCAACATGAAAAACCATAATTCCAAAAGTATAAAACACAAAAACATCCTTACCAATGAAAGAAAATGTATCGTGCTACACTCTGTCCGCCGACGCTGTGGTGCAACAGATGTCCCTTTCTCCAAAAATGTACTCAATGGGATCGTAATGTTGCAACCACATACAAGTTGACCTGCTGTGAGGAAGAAACGAGTTAGTACACTTCAAACATGAAAAAGGTCATTTTAAAGTCAACATGAAAAACCATAATTCCAAAAGTATAAAACACAAAAACATCCTTACCAATGAAAGAAAATGTATCGTACCACGTTCCTTCCTCCCACCCTGTGGTGCAACAGATGTCCCTTTCTCCAAAAATGTACTCAATGGGATCGTAATGTTGCAACCACACACAAGTTGACCTACTGTGAGGAAGAAACGAGTTAGTACACTTCAAACATGAAAAACGTCATTTTAAAGTCAACATGAAAAACCATAATTCCAAAAGTATGAAACACAAAAACATCCTTACCAATGAAAGAAAATGTATCGAGCTACGCTCCCTCCTCCCACCCTGTGGTGCAACAGAAGTCCCTTTCTCCAAATATGTATTCAATGGGATCGTAATGTTGCAACCACACACAAGTTGACCTGCAGTGAGGAAGAAACGAGTTAGTACACTTCAAACATGAAAAAGGTCATTTTAAAGTCAACATGAAAAACCATAATTCCAAATGCATAAAACACAAAAAAATCCTTACCAATGAAAGAAAATGTATCGTACCACGTTCCCTCCTCCCACCCTGTGGTGCAACAGATGTCCCTTTCTCCAAAAATGTACTCAATGGGATCGTAATGTTGCAACCACACACAAGTTGACCTGCTGTGAGGAAGAAACGAGTTAGTACACTTCAAACATGAAAAACGTCATTTTAAAATCAACATGAAAAACCATAATTCCAAAAGTATAAAACACAAAAACATCCTTACCAATAAAAGAAAATGTATCGAGCTACGCTCCCTCCTCCCACCCTGTGGTGCAACAGAAGTCCCTTTCTCCAAATATGTATTCAATGGGATCGTAATGTTGCAACCACACACAAGTTGACCTGCAGTGAGGAAGAAACGAGTTAGTACACTTCAAACATGAAAAAGGTCATTTTAAAGTTAACATGAAAAACCATAATTCCAAATGCATAAAACACAAAAAAATCCTTACCAAGGAAAGAAAATGTATCGTACCACGTTCCCTCCTCCCAACCTGTGGTGCAACTGATGTCCTTTCTCCAAAAATGTACTCAATGGGATCGTAATGTTGCAACCACACACAAGTTGACCTGCTGTGAGGAAGAAACGAGTTAGTACACTTCATACATGAAAAAGTTTATTAAAAATCAACATGAAAAATCATAATTCCAAAAGTATAAAACACAAAAAAATCCTTACCAATGAAAGAAAATGGATCGTGCCACTTTCCCTCCTCCCACCCTGTGGTGCAACAGATGTCCCTTTCTCCAAAAATGTACTCAATGGCATCGTAATGTTGCAACAACATACAAGTTGACCTGCTGTGAGGAAGAAACGAGTTAGTACACTTCATACATGAAAAAGTTTATATAAAAATCAACATGAAAAATCATAATTCCAAAAGTATAAAACACAAAAAAATCCTTACCAATGAAAGAAAATGTATCGTGGCACGTTCCCTCCTCCCACCCTGTGGTGCAACAGATGTCCCTTTCTCCAAAAATGTACTCAATGGGATCGTAATGTTGCAACCACATACAAGTTAACCTGCTGTGAGGAAGAAACGAATAAGTACACTTCATACATGAAAAAGTTTATTTAAAAATCAACATGAAAAATCATAATTCCAAAAGTATAAAACACAAAAAAATCCTTACCAATGAAAGAAAATGTATCGTGCCACGTTCCCTCCTCCCACCCTGTGGTGCAACAGATGTTCCTTTCTCCAAAAATGTACTCCATGGGATTGTAATGTTGCAACCACATACAAGTTGACCTGCTGTGAGGAAGAAACGAGTTAGTACACTTCAACATGAAAAAGGTCATTTTAAAATCAACATGAAAAACCATTATTCCAAAAGTATAAAACACAAAAAAATCTTACCAATGAAAGAAAATGTATCGTGCTACGCTCTCTCCTCCGACCCTGTGGTGCAACAGATGTCCCTTTCTCCTAAAATGTACTCAATGGGATCGTAATGTTGCAACCAAATACAAGTTGACCTGCTGTGAGGAAGAAACAAGTTAGTACACTTCAAACATGAAAAAGGTCATTTTAAAATCAACATGAAAATCCATAATTCCAAAAGTATAAAACACAAAAACATCCTTACCAATGAAAGAAAATGTATCGAGCTACGCTCCCTCCTCCCACCCTGTGGTGCAACAGAAGTCTCTTTCTCCAAAAATGTATTCAATGGGATCGTAATGTTGCAACCACACAGAAGTTGACCTGCTGTGAGGAAGAAACGAGTTAGTACACTTCAAACATGAAAAACGTCAATTTAAAATCAACATGAAAAACCATAATTCCAAAAGTATAAAACACAAAAAAATCCTTACCAATGAAAGAAAATGTATCGTGCCATGTTCCCTCCTCCCACCCTGTGGTGCAACAGATGTCCCTTTCTCCAAAAATGTACTCAATGGGATCGTAATGTTGCAACCACATACAAGTTGACCTGCTGTGAGCAAGAAACGAGTTAGTACACTTCATACATGAAAAAGGTCATTTTAAAATCAACACGAAAAACCATAATTCCAAAAGTATAAAACACAAAAAATCCTTACCAATGAAAGAAAATGTATCGTGCCACGTACCTTCCTACCGCCCTGTGGTGCAACAGATGTCCCTTTCTCCAAAAATGTATTCAATGGGATCGTAATGTTGCAACCACACACAAGTTGACCTGCTGTGAGGAAGAAACGAGTTAGTACACTTCATACATGAAAAATGTCATTTTAAAGTCAACATGAAAAACCATAATTCCAAAAGCATAAAACACAAAAAAATCCTTACCAAGGAAAGAAAATGTATCGTACCACGTTCCCTCCTCCCACCCTGTGGTGCAACAGATGTCCATTTCTCCAAAAATGTACTCAATGGGATCGTAATGTTGCAACCACACACAAGTTGACCTGCTGTGAGGAAGAAACGAGTTAGTACACATCAAACATGAAAAACGTCAATTTAAAATCAACATGAAAAACCATAATTCCAAAAGTATAAAACACAAAAAAATCCTTACCAATGAAAGAAAATGTATCGTGCCACGTTCCCTCCTCCCACCCTGTGGTGCAACAGATGTCCCTTTCTCCAAAAATGTACTCAATGGGATCGTAATGTTGCAACCACATACAAGTTGACCTGCTGTGAGGAAGAAACGAGTTAGTACACTTCATACATGAAAAAGGTCATTTTAAAATCAACACGAGAAACCATAATTCCAAAAGTATAAAACACAAAAAATCCTTACCAATGAAAGAAAATGTATCGTGCCACGTACCCTCCTACCGCCCTGTGGTGCAACAGATGTCCCTTTCTCCAAAAATGTATTCAATGGGATCGTAATGTTGCAACCACACACAAGTTGACCTGCTGTGAGGAAGAAGCGAGTTAGTACACTTCAAACATGAAAAAGGTCATTTTAAAGTCAACATGAAAAACCATAATTCCAAAAGCATAAAACACAAAAAATCCTAACCAAGGAAAGAAAATGTATCGTACCACGTTCCCTCCTCCCACCCTGTGGTGCAACAGATGTCCCTTTCTCCAAAAATGTACTCAATGGGATCGTAATGTTGCAACCACACACAAGGTGACCTACTGTGAGGAAGAAACGAGTTAGTACACTTCATACATGAAAAAGGTCATTTTAAAATCAACACGAAAAACCATAATTCCAAAAGTATAAAACACAAAAAATCCTTACCAATGAAAGAAAATGTATCGTGCCACGTACCCTCCTACCGCCGTGTGGTGCAACAGATGTCCCTTTCTCCAAAAATGTATTCAATGGGATCGTAATGTTGCAACCACATACAAGTTGACCTGCTGTGAGGAAGAAACGAGTTAGTACACTTCAAACATGAAAAAGGTCATTTTAAAGTCAACATGAAAAACCATAATTCCAAAAGCATAAACACAAAAAAATCCTTACCAAGGAAAGAAAATGTATCGTACCACGTTCCCTCCTCCCACCCTGTGGTGCAACAGATGTTCCATTCTCCAAAAATGTCCTCAATGGGATCGTAATGTTGCAACCACATACAAGTTGACCTGCTGTGAGGAAGAAACGAGTTAGTACACTTCAAACATGTAAAAGGTCATTTTAATGTCAACATGAAAAACCATAATTCCAAAAGTATAAATCACAAAAACATCCTTACCAATGAAAGAAAATGTATCGTACCACGTTCCCTCCTCCCACCCTGTGGTGCAACAGATGTCCCTTTCTCCAAAAATGTACTCAATGGGATCGTAATTTTGCAACCACATACAAGTTGACCTGCTGTGAGGAAGAAACGAGTTAGTACACTTCAAACATGAAAAAGGTCATTATAAAGTCAACATGAAAAACCATAATTCCAAAAGTATAAAACACAAAAACATCCTTACCAATGAAAGAAAATGTATCGAGCTACGCTCCCTCCTCCCACCCTGTGGTGCAACAGAAGTCCCTTTCTCCAAATATGTATTCAATGGGATCGTAATGTTGCAACCACACACAAGTTGACCTGCTGTGAGGAAGAAACGAGTTAGTACACTTCAAACATGAAAAACGTCAATTTAAAATCAACAAAAAACCATAATTCCAAAAGCATAAAACACAAAAAAATTCTTACCAAGGAAAGAAAATGTATCGTACCACGTTCCCTCCTCCCACCCTGTGGTGCAACAGATGTCCCTTTCTCCAAATATGTACTCAATGGGATCGTAATGTTGCAACCACATACAAGTTGACCTGCTGTGAGGAAGAAACGAGTTAGTACACTTCAAACATGAAAAAGGTCATTTTAAAGTCAACATGAAAAACCATAATTCCAAAAGTATAAAACACAAAAACATCCTTACCAATGAAAGAAAATGTATCGTACCACGTTCCTTCCTCCCACCCTGTGGTGCAACAGATGACCCTTTCTCCAAAAATGTACTCAATGGGATCGTAATGTTGCAACCACATACAAGTTGACCTGCTGTGAGGAAGAAACGAGTTAGTACACTTCAAACATGAAAAAGGTCATTTTAAAGTCAACATGAAAAACCATAATTCCAAATGCATAAAACACAAAAAAATCCTTACCAAGGAAAGAAAATGTATCGTACCACGTTCCCTCCTCCCACCCTGTGGTGCAACTGATGTCCTTTCTCCAAAAATGTACTCAATCGGATCGTAATGTTGCAACCACACACAAGTTGACCTGCTGTGAGGAAGAAACGAGTTAGTACACTTCAAACATGAAAAACGTCATTTTAAAGTCAACATGAAAAACCATAATTCCAAAAGTATAAAACACAAAAACATCCTTACCAATGAAAGAAAATGTATCGAGCTACGCTCCCTCCTCCCACCCTGTGGTGCAACAGAAGTCCCTTTCTCCAAATATGTATTCAATGGGATCGTAATGTTGCAACCACACACAAGTTGACTTGCAGTGAGGAAGAAACGAGTTAGTACACTTCAACCATGAAAAACGTCAATTTAAAATCAACATGAAAAACCATAATTCCAAAAGTATAAAACACAATAAAATCCTTACCAATGAAAGAAAATGTATCGTGCCACGTTCCCTCCTCCCACCCTGTGGTGCAACAGATGTCCCTTTCTCCAAAAATGTACTCAATGGGATCGTAATGTTGCAACCACATACAAGTTGACCTGCTGTGAGGAAGAAACGAGTTAGTACACTTCAAACATGAAAAACGTCATTTTAAAATCAACATGAAAAACCATAATTCCAAAAGCATAAAACACAAAAACATCCTTACCAATGAAAGAAAATGTATCGAGCTACGCTCCCTCCTCCCACCCTGTGGTGCAACAGAAGTCCCTTTCTCCAAATATGTATTCAATGTGATCGTAATGTTGCAACCACACACAAGTTGACCTGCAGTGAGGAAGAAACGAGTTAGTACACTTCAACCATGAAAAAGGTCATTTTAAAGTCAACATGAAAAACCATAATTCCAAAAGTATAAAACACAAAAACATCCTTACCAATGAAAGAAAATGTATCGTGCTACACTCTGTCCGCCGACGCTGTGGTGCAACAGATGTCCCTTTCTCCAAAAATGTACTCAATGGGATCGTAATGTTGCAACCACATACAAGTTGACCTGCTGTGAGGAAGAAACGAGTTAGTACACTTCAAACATGAAAAAGGTCATTTTAAAGTCAACATGAAAAACCATAATTCCAAAAGTATAAAACACAAAAACATCCTTACCAATGAAAGAAAATGTATCGTACCACGTTCCTTCCTCCCACCCTGTGGTGCAACAGATGTCTCTTTCTCCAAAAATGTACTCAATGGGATCGTAATGTTGCAACCACACACAAGTTGACCTGCTGTGAGGAAGAAACGAGTTAGTACACTTCAAACATGAAAAACGTCATTTTAAAGTCAACATGAAAAACCATAATTCCAAAAGTATGAAACACAAAAACATCCTTACCAATGAAAGAAAATGTATCGAGCTACGCTCCCTCCTCCCACCCTGTGGTGCAACAGAAGTCCCTTTCTCCAAATATGTATTCAATGGGATCGTAATGTTGCAACCACACACAAGTTGACCTGCAGTGAGGAAGAAACGAGTTAGTACACTTCAAACATGAAAAAGGTCATTTTAAAGTCAACATGAAAAACCATAATTCCAAATGCATAAAACACAAAAAAATCCTTACCAATGAAAGAAAATGTATCGTACCACGTTCCCTCCTCCCACCCTGTGGTGCAACAGATGTCCCTTTCTCCAAAAATGTACTCAATGGGATCGTAATGTTGCAACCACACACAAGTTGACCTGCTGTGAGGAAGAAACGAGTTAGTACACTTCAAACATGAAAAACGTCATTTTAAAATCAACATGAAAAACCATAATTCCAAAAGTATAAAACACAAAAACATCCTTACCAATAAAAGAAAATGTATCGAGCTACGCTCCCTCCTCCCACCCTGTGGTGCAACAGAAGTCCCTTTCTCCAAATATGTATTCAATGGGATCGTAATGTTGCAACCACACACAAGTTGACCTGCAGTGAGGAAGAAACGAGTTAGTACACTTCAAACATGAAAAAGGTCATTTTAAAGTTAACATGAAAAACCATAATTCCAAATGCATAAAACACAAAAAAATCCTTACCAAGGAAAGAAAATGTATCGTACCACGTTCCCTCCTCCCACCCTGTGGTGCAACTGATGTCCTTTCTCCAAAAATGTACTCAATGGGATCGTAATGTTGCAACCACACACAAGTTGACCTGCTGTGAGGAAGAAACGAGTTAGTACACTTCAAACATGAAAAACGTCATTTTAAAGTCAACATGAAAAACCATAATTCCAAAAGTATAAAACACAAAAACATCCTTACCAATGAAAGAAAATGTATCGAGCTACGCTCCCTCCTCCCACCCTGTGGTGCAACAGAAGTCCCTTTCTCCAAATATGTATTCAATGGGATCGTAATGTTGCAACAACACACAAGTTGACCTGCAGTGAGGAAGAAACGAGTTAGTACACTTCAACCATGAAAAACGTCAATTTAAAATCAACATGAAAAACCATAATTCCAAAAGTATAAAACACAATAAAATCCTTACCAATGAAAGAAAATGTATCGTGCCACGTTCCCTCCTCCCACCCTGTGGTGCAACTGATGTCCTTTCTCCAAAAATGTACTCAATGGGATCGTAATGTTGCAACCACATACAAGTTGACCTGCTGTGAGGAAGAAACGAGTTAGTACACTTCAAACATGAAAAAGTTTATTTAAAAATCAACATGAAAAATCATAATTCCAAAAGTATAAAACACAAAAAAATCCCTACCAATGAAAGAAAATGTATCGTGCCACGTTCCCTCCTCCCACCCTGTGGTGCAACAGATGTCCCTTTCTCCAAAAATGTACTCCTTGGGATCGTAATGTTGCAACCACATACAAGTTGACCTGCTGTGAGGAAGCAACGAGTTAGTACACTTCATACATGAAAAAGTTTATTTAAAAATCAACATGAAAAATCATAATTCCAAAAGTATAAAACACAAAAAAATCCTTACCAATGAAAGAAAATGTATCGTGCCACGTTCCCTCCTCCCACCCTGTGGTGCAACAGATGTCCCTTTCTCCAAAAATGTACTCAATGGGATCGTAATGTTGCAACCACATACAAGTTGACCTGCTGTGAGGAAGAAACGAGTTAGTACACTTCATACATGAAAAAGTTTATTTAAAAATCAACATGAAAAATCATAATTCCAAAAGAATAAAACACAAAAAAATCCTTACCAATGAAAGTAAATGTATCGTGCCACGTTCCCTCCTCCCACCCTGTGGTGCAACAGATGTCCCTTTCTCCAAAAATGTACTCAATGGGATTGTAATATTGCAACCACATACAAGTTGACCTGCTGTGAGGAAGAAACGAGTTAGTACACTTCAAACATGAAAAAGGTCATTTTAAAATCAACATGAAAAACCATTATTCCAAAAGTATAAAACACAAAAAAATCCTTACCAATGAAAGAAAATGTATCGTGCCACGTTCCCTCTTCCCACCCTGTGGTGCAACAGATGTCCCTTTCTCCAAAAATGTACTCAATGGGATCGTAATGTTGCAACCACATACAAGTTGACCTGCTGTGAGGAAGAAACGAGTTAGTACACTTCAAACATGGAAAAGGTCATTTTAAAATCAACATGAAATACCATTATTCCAAAAGTATAAAACACAAAAAAACCCTTACCAATGAAAGAAAATGTATCGTGCCACGTTCCCACCTCCCACCCTGTGGTGCAACAGATGTCCCTTTCTCCAAAAATGTATTCAATGGGATCGTAATGTTGCAACCACACACAAGTTGACCTGCTGTGAGGAAGAAACGAGTTAGTACACTTCAAACATGAAAAAGGTCATTTTAAAATCAACATGACAAACCATAATTCCAAAAGTATAAAACACAAAAAAATCCTTACCAATGAAAGAAAATGTATCGTGCCACGTTCCCACCTCCCACCTTGTGGTGCAACAGATGTCCCTTTCTCCAAAAATGTACTCAATGGGATCGTAATGTTGCAACCACATACAAGTTGACCTGCTGTGAGGAAGAAACGAGTTAGTACACTTCAAACAAGAAAAAGGTCATTTTAAAATCAACACGAAAAACCATAATTCCAAAAGTATAAAACACAAAAAAATCCTTACCAATGAAAGAAAATGTATCGTGCCACGTTCCCTCCTCCCACCCTGTGGTGCAACAGATGTCCCTTTCTCCAAAAATGTACTCAATGGGATCGTAATGTTGCAACCACATACAAGTTGACCTGCTGTGAGGAAGAAACGAGTTAGTACACTTCATACATGAAAAAGTTTATTTAAAAATCAACATGAAAAATCATAATTCCAAAAGAATAAAACACAAAAAAATCCTTACCAATGAAAGTAAATGTATCGTGCCACGTTCCCTCCTCCCACCCTGTGGTGCAACAGATGTCCCTTTCTCCAAAAATGTACTCAATGGGATTGTAATATTGCAACCACATACAAGTTGACCTGCTGTGAGGAAGAAACGAGTTAGTACACTTCAAACATGAAAAAGGTCATTTTAAAATCAACATGAAAAACCATTATTCCAAAAGTATAAAACACAAAAAAATCCTTACCAATGAAAGAAAATGTATCGTGCCACGTTCCCTCTTCCCACCCTGTGGTGCAACAGATGTCCCTTTCTCCAAAAATGTACTCAATGGGATCGTAATGTTGCAACCACATACAAGTTGACCTGCTGTGAGGAAGAAACGAGTTAGTACACTTCAAACATGGAAAAGGTCATTTTAAAATCAACATGAAATACCATTATTCCAAAAGTATAAAACACAAAAAAACCCTTACCAATGAAAGAAAATGTATCGTGCCACGTTCCCACCTCCCACCCTGTGGTGCAACAGAAGTCCCTTTCTCCAAATATGTATTCAATGGGATCGTAATGTTGCAACCACACACAAGTTGACCTGCAGTGAGGAAGAAACGAGTTAGTACACTTCAACCATGAAAAACGTCAATTTAAAATCAACATGAAAAACCATAATTCCAAAAGTATAAAACACAATAAAATCCTTACCAATGAAAGAAAATGTATCGTGCCACGTTCCCTCCTCCCACCCTGTGGTGCAACAGATGTCCCTTTCTCCAAAAATGTACTCAATGGGATCGTAATGTTGCAACCACATACAAGTTGACCTGCTGTGAGGAAGAAACGAGTTAGTACACTTCAAACATGAAAAACGTCATTTTAAAATCAACGTGAAAAACCATAATTCCAAAAGTATAAAACACAAAAACATCCTTACCAATGAAAGAAAATGTATCGAGCTACGCTCCCTCCTCCCACCCTGTGGTGCAACAGAAGTCCCTTTCTCCAAATATGTATTCAATGTGATCGTAATGTTGCAACCACACACAAGTTGACCTGCAGTGAGGAAGAAACGAGTTAGTACACTTCAACCATGAAAAAGGTCATTTTAAAGTCAACATGAAAAACCATAATTCCAAATGCATAAAACACAAAAAAATCCTTACCAATGAAAGAAAATGTATCGTGCTACACTCTGTCCGCCGACGCTGTGGTGCAACAGATGTCCCTTTCTCCAAAAATGTACTCAATGGGATCGTAATGTTGCAACCACATACAAGTTGACCTGCTGTGAGGAAGAAACGAGTTAGTACACTTCAAACATGGAAAAGGTCATTTTAAAATCAACATGAAATACCATTATTCCAAAAGTATAAAACACAAAAAAACCCTTACCAATGAAAGAAAATGTATCGTGCCACGTTCCCACCTCCCACCCTGTGGTGCAACAGAAGTCCCTTTCTCCAAATATGTATTCAATGTGATCGTAATGTTGCAACCACACACAAGTTGACCTGCTGTGAGGAAGAAACGAGTTAGTACACTTCAAACATGAAAAAGGTCATTTTAAAGTCAACATGAAAAACCATAATTCCAAAAGTATAAAACACAAAAACATCCTTACCAATGAAAGAAAATGTATCGTACCACGTTCCTTCCTCCCACCCTGTGGTGCAACAGATGTCCCTTTCTCCAAAAATGTACTCAATGGGATCGTAATGTTGCAACCACACACAAGTTGACCTGCTGTGAGGAAGAAACGAGTTAGTACACTTCAAACATGAAAAACGTCATTTTAAAGTCAACATGAAAAACCATTATTCCAAAAGTATGAAACACAAAAACATCCTTACCAATGAAAGAAAATGTATCGAGCTACGCTCCCTCCTCCACCCTGTGGTGCAACAGAAGTCCCTTTCTCCAAATATGTATTCAATGGGATCGTAATGTTGCAACCACACACAAGTTGACCTGCAGTGAGGAAGAAACGAGTTAGTACACTTCAAACATGAAAAAGGTCATTTTAAAGTCAACATGAAAAACCATAATTCCAAATGCATAAAACACAAAAAAATCCTTACCAATGAAAGAAAATGTATCGTACCACGTTCCCTCCTCCCACCCTGTGGTGCAACAGATGTCCCTTTCTCCAAAAATGTACTCAATGGGATCGTAATGTTGCAACCACACACAAGTTGACCTGCTGTGAGGAAGAAACGAGTTAGTACACTTCAAACATGAAAAACGTCATTTTAAAATCAACATGAAAAACCATAATTCCAAAAGTATAAAACACAAAAACATCCTTACCAATGAAAGAAAATGTATCGAGCTACGCTCCCTCCTCCCACCCTGTGGTGCAACAGAAGTCCCTTTCTCCAAATATGTACTCAATGGGATCGTAATGTTGCAACCACACACAAGTTGACCTGCTGTGAGGAAGAAACGAGTTAGTACACTTCAAACATGAAAAACGTCATTTTAAAGTCAACATGAAAAACCATTATTCCAAAAGTATGAAACACAAAAACATCCTTACCAATGAAAGAAAATGTATCGAGCTACGCTCCCTCCTCCACCCTGTGGTGCAACAGAAGTCCCTTTCTCCAAATATGTATTCAATGGGATCGTAATGTTGCAACCACACACAAGTTGACCTGCAGTGAGGAAGAAACGAGTTAGTACACTTCAAACATGAAAAAGGTCATTTTAAAGTCAACATGAAAAACCATAATTCCAAATGCATAAAACACAAAAAAATCCTTACCAATGAAAGAAAATGTATCGTACCACGTTCCCTCCTCCCACCCTGTGGTGCAACAGATGTCCCTTTCTCCAAAAATGTACTCAATGGGATCGTAATGTTGCAACCACACACAAGTTGACCTGCTGTGAGGAAGAAACGAGTTAGTACACTTCAAACATGAAAAACGTCATTTTAAAATCAACATGAAAAACCATAATTCCAAAAGTATAAAACACAAAAACATCCTTACCAATAAAAGAAAATGTATCGAGCTACGCTCCCTCCTCCCACCCTGTGGTGCAACAGAAGTCCCTTTCTCCAAATATGTATTCAATGGGATCGTAATGTTGCAACCACACACAAGTTGACCTGCAGTGAGGAAGAAACGAGTTAGTACACTTCAAACATGAAAAAGGTCATTTTAAAGTCAACATGAAAAACCATAATTCCAAATGCATAAAACACAAAAAAATCCTTACCAAGGAAAGAAAATGTATCGTACCACGTTCCCTCCTCCCACCCTGTGGTGCAACTGATGTCCTTTCTCCAAAAATGTACTCAATGGGATCGTAATGTTGCAACCACACACAAGTTGACCTGCTGTGAGGAAGAAACGAGTTAGTACACTTCAAACATGAAAAACGTCATTTTAAAGTCAACATGAAAAACCATAATTCCAAAAGTATAAAACACAAAAACATCCTTACCAATGAAAGAAAATGTATCGAGCTACGCTCCCTCCTCCCACCCTGTGGTGCAACAGAAGTCCCTTTCTCCAAATATGTATTCAATGGGATCGTAATGTTGCAACCACACACAAGTTGACCTGCAGTGAGGAAGAAACGAGTTAGTACACTTCAACCATGAAAAACGTCAATTTAAAATCAACATGAAAAACCATAATTCCAAAAGTATAAAACACAATAAAATCCTTACCAATGAAAGAAAATGTATCGTGCCACGTTCCCTCCTCCCACCCTGTGGTGCAACTGATGTCCTTTCTCCAAAAATGTACTCAATGGGATCGTAATGTTGCAACCACATACAAGTTGACCTGCTGTGAGGAAGAAACGAGTTAGTACACTTCAAACATGAAAAAGTTTATTTAAAAATCAACATGAAAAATCATAATTCCAAAAGTATAAAACACAAAAAAATCCCTACCAATGAAAGAAAATGTATCGTGCCACGTTCCCTCCTCCCACCCTGTGGTGCAACAGATGTCCCTTTCTCCAAAAATGTATTCAATGGGATCGTAATGTTGCAACCACACACAAGTTGACCTGCTGTGAGGAAGAAACGAGTTAGTACACTTCAAACATGAAAAAGGTCATTTTAAAATCAACATGACAAACCATAATTCCAAAAGTATAAAACACAAAAAAATCCTTACCAATGAAAGAAAATGTATCGTGCCACGTTCCCACCTCCCACCTTGTGGTGCAACAGATGTCCCTTTCTCCAAAAATGTACTCAATGGGATCGTAATGTTGCAACCACATACAAGTTGACCTGCTGTGAGGAAGAAACGAGTTAGTACACTTCAAACAAGAAAAAGGTCATTTTAAAATCAACACGAAAAACCATAATTCCAAAAGTATAAAACACAAAAAAATCCTTACCAATGAAAGAAAATGTATCGTGCCACGTTCCCTCCTCCCACCCTGTGGTGCAACAGATGTCCCTTTCTCCAAAAATGTACTCAATGGGATCGTAATGTTGCAACCACATACAAGTTGACCTGCTGTGAGGAAGAAACGAGTTAGTACACTTCATACATGAAAAAGTTTATTTAAAAATCAACATGAAAAATCATAATTCCAAAAGAATAAAACACAAAAAAATCCTTACCAATGAAAGTAAATGTATCGTGCCACGTTCCCTCCTCCCACCCTGTGGTGCAACAGATGTCCCTTTCTCCAAAAATGTACTCAATGGGATTGTAATATTGCAACCACATACAAGTTGACCTGCTGTGAGGAAGAAACGAGTTAGTACACTTCAAACATGAAAAAGGTCATTTTAAAATCAACATGAAAAACCATTATTCCAAAAGTATAAAACACAAAAAAATCCTTACCAATGAAAGAAAATGTATCGTGCCACGTTCCCTCTTCCCACCCTGTGGTGCAACAGATGTCCCTTTCTCCAAAAATGTACTCAATGGGATCGTAATGTTGCAACCACATACAAGTTGACCTGCTGTGAGGAAGAAACGAGTTAGTACACTTCAAACATGAAAAACGTCATTTTAAAATCAACGTGAAAAACCATAATTCCAAAAGTATAAAACACAAAAACATCCTTACCAATGAAAGAAAATGTATCGAGCTACGCTCCCTCCTCCCACCCTGTGGTGCAACAGAAGTCCCTTTCTCCAAATATGTATTCAATGTGATCGTAATGTTGCAACCACACACAAGTTGACCTGCAGTGAGGAAGAAACGAGTTAGTACACTTCAACCATGAAAAAGGTCATTTTAAAGTCAACATGAAAAACCATAATTCCAAATGCATAAAACACAAAAAAATCCTTACCAATGAAAGAAAATGTATCGTGCTACACTCTGTCCGCCGACGCTGTGGTGCAACAGATGTCCCTTTCTCCAAAAATGTACTCAATGGGATCGTAATGTTGCAACCACATACAAGTTGACCTGCTGTGAGGAAGAAACGAGTTAGTACACTTCAAACATGGAAAAGGTCATTTTAAAATCAACATGAAATACCATTATTCCAAAAGTATAAAACACAAAAAAACCCTTACCAATGAAAGAAAATGTATCGTGCCACGTTCCCACCTCCCACCCTGTGGTGCAACAGAAGTCCCTTTCTCCAAATATGTATTCAATGTGATCGTAATGTTGCAACCACACACAAGTTGACCTGCTGTGAGGAAGAAACGAGTTAGTACACTTCAAACATGAAAAAGGTCATTTTAAAGTCAACATGAAAAACCATAATTCCAAAAGTATAAAACACAAAAACATCCTTACCAATGAAAGAAAATGTATCGTACCACGTTCCTTCCTCCCACCCTGTGGTGCAACAGATGTCCCTTTCTCCAAAAATGTACTCAATGGGATCGTAATGTTGCAACCACACACAAGTTGACCTGCTGTGAGGAAGAAACGAGTTAGTACACTTCATACATGAAAAAGTTTATTTAAAAATCAACATGAAAAATCATAATTCCAAAAGAATAAAACACAAAAAAATCCTTACCAATGAAAGTAAATGTATCGTGCCACGTTCCCTCCTCCCACCCTGTGGTGCAACAGATGTCCCTTTCTCCAAAAATGTACTCAATGGGATTGTAATATTGCAACCACATACAAGTTGACCTGCTGTGAGGAAGAAACGAGTTAGTACACTTCAAACATGAAAAAGGTCATTTTAAAATCAACATGAAAAACCATTATTCCAAAAGTATAAAACACAAAAAAATCCTTACCAATGAAAGAAAATGTATCGTGCCACGTTCCCTCTTCCCACCCTGTGGTGCAACAGATGTCCCTTTCTCCAAAAATGTACTCAATGGGATCGTAATGTTGCAACCACATACAAGTTGACCTGCTGTGAGGAAGAAACGAGTTAGTACACTTCAAACATGGAAAAGGTCATTTTAAAATCAACATGAAATACCATTATTCCAAAAGTATAAAACACAAAAAAACCCTTACCAATGAAAGAAAATGTATCGTGCCACGTTCCCACCTCCCACCCTGTGGTGCAACAGAAGTCCCTTTCTCCAAATATGTATTCAATGGGATCGTAATGTTGCAACCACACACAAGTTGACCTGCAGTGAGGAAGAAACGAGTTAGTACACTTCAACCATGAAAAACGTCAATTTAAAATCAACATGAAAAACCATAATTCCAAAAGTATAAAACACAATAAAATCCTTACCAATGAAAGAAAATGTATCGTGCCACGTTCCCTCCTCCCACCCTGTGGTGCAACAGATGTCCCTTTCTCCAAAAATGTACTCAATGGGATCGTAATGTTGCAACCACATACAAGTTGACCTGCTGTGAGGAAGAAACGAGTTAGTACACTTCAAACATGAAAAACGTCATTTTAAAATCAACGTGAAAAACCATAATTCCAAAAGTATAAAACACAAAAACATCCTTACCAATGAAAGAAAATGTATCGAGCTACGCTCCCTCCTCCCACCCTGTGGTGCAACAGAAGTCCCTTTCTCCAAATATGTATTCAATGTGATCGTAATGTTGCAACCACACACAAGTTGACCTGCAGTGAGGAAGAAACGAGTTAGTACACTTCAACCATGAAAAAGGTCATTTTAAAGTCAACATGAAAAACCATAATTCCAAATGCATAAAACACAAAAAAATCCTTACCAATGAAAGAAAATGTATCGTGCTACACTCTGTCCGCCGACGCTGTGGTGCAACAGATGTCCCTTTCTCCAAAAATGTACTCAATGGGATCGTAATGTTGCAACCACATACAAGTTGACCTGCTGTGAGGAAGAAACGAGTTAGTACACTTCAAACATGGAAAAGGTCATTTTAAAATCAACATGAAATACCATTATTCCAAAAGTATAAAACACAAAAAAACCCTTACCAATGAAAGAAAATGTATCGTGCCACGTTCCCACCTCCCACCCTGTGGTGCAACAGAAGTCCCTTTCTCCAAATATGTATTCAATGTGATCGTAATGTTGCAACCACACACAAGTTGACCTGCTGTGAGGAAGAAACGAGTTAGTACACTTCAAACATGAAAAAGGTCATTTTAAAGTCAACATGAAAAACCATAATTCCAAAAGTATAAAACACAAAAACATCCTTACCAATGAAAGAAAATGTATCGTACCACGTTCCTTCCTCCCACCCTGTGGTGCAACAGATGTCCCTTTCTCCAAAAATGTACTCAATGGGATCGTAATGTTGCAACCACACACAAGTTGACCTGCTGTGAGGAAGAAACGAGTTAGTACACTTCAAACATGAAAAACGTCATTTTAAAGTCAACATGAAAAACCATTATTCCAAAAGTATGAAACACAAAAACATCCTTACCAATGAAAGAAAATGTATCGAGCTACGCTCCCTCCTCCCACCCTGTGGTGCAACAGAAGTCCCTTTCTCCAAATATGTATTCAATGGGATCGTAATGTTGCAACCACACACAAGTTGACCTGCAGTGAGGAAGAAACGAGTTAGTACACTTCAAACATGAAAAAGGTCATTTTAAAGTCAACATGAAAAACCATAATTCCAAATGCATAAAACACAAAAAAATCCTTACCAATGAAAGAAAATGTATCGTACCACGTTCCCTCCTCCCACCCTGTGGTGCAACAGATGTCCCTTTCTCCAAAAATGTACTCAATGGGATCGTAATGTTGCAACCACACACAAGTTGACCTGCTGTGAGGAAGAAACGAGTTAGTACACTTCAAACATGAAAAACGTCATTTTAAAATCAACATGAAAAACCATAATTCCAAAAGTATAAAACACAAAAACATCCTTACCAATAAAAGAAAATGTATCGAGCTACGCTCCCTCCTCCCACCCTGTGGTGCAACAGAAGTCCCTTTCTCCAAATATGTATTCAATGGGATCGTAATGTTGCAACCACACACAAGTTGACCTGCAGTGAGGAAGAAACGAGTTAGTACACTTCAAACATGAAAAAGGTCATTTTAAAGTCAACATGAAAAACCATAATTCCAAATGCATAAAACACAAAAAAATCCTTACCAAGGAAAGAAAATGTATCGTACCACGTTCCCTCCTCCCACCCTGTGGTGCAACTGATGTCCTTTCTCCAAAAATGTACTCAATGGGATCGTAATGTTGCAACCACACACAAGTTGACCTGCTGTGAGGAAGAAACGAGTTAGTACACTTCAAACATGAAAAACGTCATTTTAAAGTCAACATGAAAAACCATAATTCCAAAAGTATAAAACACAAAAACATCCTTACCAATGAAAGAAAATGTATCGAGCTACGCTCCCTCCTCCCACCCTGTGGTGCAACAGAAGTCCCTTTCTCCAAATATGTATTCAATGGGATCGTAATGTTGCAACCACACACAAGTTGACCTGCAGTGAGGAAGAAACGAGTTAGTACACTTCAACCATGAAAAACGTCAATTTAAAATCAACATGAAAAACCATAATTCCAAAAGTATAAAACACAATAAAATCCTTACCAATGAAAGAAAATGTATCGTGCCACGTTCCCTCCTCCCACCCTGTGGTGCAACTGATGTCCTTTCTCCAAAAATGTACTCAATGGGATCGTAATGTTGCAACCACATACAAGTTGACCTGCTGTGAGGAAGAAACGAGTTAGTACACTTCAAACATGAAAAAGTTTATTTAAAAATCAACATGAAAAATCATAATTCCAAAAGTATAAAACACAAAAAAATCCCTACCAATGAAAGAAAATGTATCGTGCCACGTTCCCTCCTCCCACCCTGTGGTGCAACAGATGTCCCTTTCTCCAAAAATGTACTCCTTGGGATCGTAATGTTGCAACCACATACAAGTTGACCTGCTGTGAGGAAGCAACGAGTTAGTACACTTCATACATGAAAAAGTTTATTTAAAAATCAACATGAAAAATCATAATTCCAAAAGTATAAAACACAAAAAAATCCTTACCAATGAAAGAAAATGTATCGTGCCACGTTCCCTCCTCCCACCCTGTGGTGCAACAGATGTCCCTTTCTCCAAAAATGTACTCAATGGGATCGTAATGTTGCAACCACATACAAGTTGACCTGCTGTGAGGAAGAAACGAGTTAGTACACTTCATACATGAAAAAGTTTATTTAGAAATCAACATGAAAAATCATAATTCCAAAAGAATAAAACACAAAAAAATCCTTACCAATGAAAGTAAATGTATCGTGCCACGTTCCCTCCTCCCACCCTGTGGTGCAACAGATGTCCCTTTCTCCAAAAATGTACTCAATGGGATTGTAATATTGCAACCACATACAAGTTGACCTGCTGTGAGGAAGAAACGAGTTAGTACACTTCAAACATGAAAAAGGTCATTTTAAAATCAACATGAAAAACCATTATTCCAAAAGTATAAAACACAAAAAAATCCTTACCAATGAAAGAAAATGTATCGTGCCACGTTCCCTCTTCCCACCCTGTGGTGCAACAGATGTCCCTTTCTCCAAAAATGTACTCAATGGGATCGTAATGTTGCAACCACATACAAGTTGACCTGCTGTGAGGAAGAAACGAGTTAGTACACTTCAAACATGGAAAAGGTCAATTTAAAATCAACATGAAATACCATTATTCCAAAAGTATAAAACACAAAAAAACCCTTACCAATGAAAGAAAATGTATCGTGCCACGTTCCCACCTCCCACCCTGTGGTGCAACAGATGTCCCTTTCTCCAAAAATGTATTCAATGGGATCGTAATGTTGCAACCACACACAAGTTGACCTGCTGTGAGGAAGAAACGAGTTAGTACACTTCAAACATGAAAAAGGTCATTTTAAAATCAACATGACAAACCATAATTCCAAAAGTATAAAACACAAAAAAATCCTTACCAATGAAAGAAAATGTATCGTGCCACGTTCCCACCTCCCACCTTGTGGTGCAACAGATGTCCCTTTCTCCAAAAATGTACTCAATGGGATCGTAATGTTGCAACCACATACAAGTTGACCTGCTGTGAGGAAGAAACGAGTTAGTACACTTCAAACAAGAAAAAGGTCATTTTAAAATCAACACGAAAAACCATAATTCCAAAAGTATAAAACACAAAAAAATCCTTACCAATGAAAGAAAATGTATCGTGCCACGTTCCCTCCTCTTACCCTGTGGTGCAACAGATGTTCCTTTCTCCAAAAATGTACTCAAGGGGATCGTAATGTTGCAACCACACACAATTTGACCTGCTGTGAGGAAGAAACGAGTTAGTACACTTGAATCATGAAAAAGGTCATTTTAAAATCAACATGAAAAACCATAATTCCAAAAGTATAAAACACAACAGAATCCTTACCAATGAAAGACAATGTATCGTGCCACGTTCCCTCCTCCCACCCTGTGGTGCAACAGATGTCCCTTTCTCCAAAAATGTACTCAATGGGATCGTAATGTTGCAACCACACACAAGTTGACCTGCACTGAGGAAGAAACGAGTTAGTACACTTCAAACATGAAAATCGTCATTTTAAAATCAACATGAAAAACCATAATTCCAAAAGTATAAAACACAAAAAAATCCTTACCAATGAAAGAAAATGTATCGTGCCACGTTCCCTCCAACGCCCTGTGGTCAATAGATGTCCCTTTCTCCAAAAATGTATTCAATGGGATCGTAATGTTGCAACCACACACAAGTTGACCTGCAGTGAGGAAGAAACGAGTTAGTACATTTCAAAAATGAAAAAGGTCATTTTAAAATCAACATGAAAAACTATAATTACAAAGGTATAAAACACAAAAAAATCCTTACCAATGAAAGAAAATGTATCGTGCCACGTTCCCTCCTCTTACCCTGTGGTGCAACAGATGTTCCTTTCTCCAAAAATATACTCAAGGGGATCGTAATGTTGCAACCACACACAATTTGACCTGCTGTGAGGAAGAAACGAGTTAGTACACTTGAATCATGAAAAAGGTCATTTTAAAATCAACATGAAAAACCATAATTCCAAAAGTATAAAACACAACAGAATCCTTACCAATGAAAGAAAATGTATCGTGCCACGTTCCCTCCTCCCACCCTGTGGTGCAACGGATGTCCCTTTCTCCAAAAATGTACTCAATGGGATCGTAATGTTGCAACCACACACAAGTTGACCTGCTGTGAGGAAGAAACGAGTTAGTACACTTCAAACGTGAAAATCGTCATTTTAAAATCAACATGAAAAACCATAATTCCAAAAGTATAAAACACAAAAAAATCCTTACCAATGAAAGAAAATGTATCGTGCCACGTTCCCTCCTCCCACCCTGTGGTGCAACAGATGTCCCTTTCTCCAAAAATATACTCAATGGGATCGTAATGTTGCAACCACACACAAGTTGACCTGCTGTGAGGAAGAAACGAGTTAGTCCACTTCAAACATGAAAAAGGTCTTTTTAAAATCGACATGAAAAACCATAATTCCAAAAGTATAAAACACAAAACAAACCTTACCAATGAAAGATAATGTATCGCGCCACGTTCCCTCCTCCCACCCTGTGGTGCAACAGATGTCCCTTTCTCCCAAAAAGTACTGAATGGGATCGTAATGTTGAAACCACACACAAGTTGACCTGCTGTGAAGAAGAAACGAATTAGTACACTTCAAACATGAAAAAGGTCATTTTACAATCAACATGAAAAACCATAATTCCAAAAGTATAAAACACAAAAATATCCCTACCAATGAAAGAAAATGTATCGTGCCACGTTCCCGCCTCCCACCCTGTGATGCAACAGATGTCCCTTTCTCCAAAAATGTACTTATTGGGATCGTAATGTTGCAACCACACACAAGTTGACCTGCTGTGAGGAAGAAACGATTTAGTACACTTCAAACATGATAAAGGTCATTTTAAGATCAACATGAAAAACCATAATTCCAAAAGTATAAAACACAAAAAAATCCTTACCAATGAAAGAAAATGTATCGTGCCACGTTCCCTCCTCCCACCCTGTGGTGCAACAGATGTCCCTTTCTCCAAAAATGTATTCAATGGGATCGTAATGTTGCAACCACACACAAGTTGACCTGCAGTGAGGAAGAAACGAGTTAGTACACTTCAAATATGAAAAAGGTCATTTTAAAATCAACATGAAAAACTATAATTACAAAGGTATAAAACACAAAAAAATCCTTACCAATGAAAGAAAATGTATCGTGCCACGTTCCCTCCTCTTACCCTGTGGTGCAACAGATGTTCCTTTCTCCAAAAATGTACTCAAGGGGATCGTAATGTTGCAACCACACTCAATTTGACCTGCTGTGAGGAAGAAACGAGTTAGTACACTTGAATCATGAAAAAGGTCATTTTAAAATCAACATGAAAAACCATAATTCCAAAAGTATAAAACACAACAGAATCCTTACCAATGAAAGAAAATGTATCGTGCCACGTTCCCTCCTCCCACCCTGTGGTGCAACAGATGTCCCTTTCTCCAAAAATGTACTCAATGGGATCGTAATGTTGCAACCACACACAAGTTGACCTGCTGTGAGGAAGAAACGAGTTAGTACACTTCAAACATGAAAAAGGTCATTTTAAAATCAACATGAAAAACCATAATTCCAAAAGGATAAAACACAAAAAAATCCTTACCAATGAAAGAAAATGTATCGTGCCACGTTCCCTCCTCCCACCCTGTGGTGCAACAGATGTCCCTTTCTCCAAAAATGTACTCAATGGGATCGTAATGTTGCAACCACATACAAGTTCACCTGCAGTGAGGAAGAAACGAGTTAGTACACTTCATACATGAAAAAGTTTATTTAAAAATCAACATGAAAAATCATAATTCCAAAAGAATAAAACACATAAAAATCCTTACCAATGAAAGAAAATGTATCGTGCCACGTTCCCTCCTCCCACCCTGTGGAGCAACAGATGTCCCTTTCTCCAAAAATGTACTCAATGGGATTGTAATATTGCAACCACATACAAGTTGACCTGCTGTGAGGAAGAAACGAGTTAGTACACTTCAAACATGAAAAAGGTCATTTTAAAATCAACATGAAAAACCATTATTCCAAAAGTATAAAACACTAAAAAATCCTTACCAATGAAAGAAAATGTATCGTGCCACGTTCCCTCCTCCCACCCTGTGGTGCAACAGATGTCCCTTTCTCCAAAAATGTACTCAATGGGATCGTAATCTTGCAACCACATACAAGTTGACCTGCTGTGAGGAAGAAACGAGTTAGTACACTTCAAACATGGAAAAGGTCATTTTAAAATCAACATGAAAAACCATTATTCCAAAAGTATAAAACACAAAAAAATCCTTACCAATGAAAGAAAATGTATCGTGCCATGTTCCCACCTCCCACCCTGTGGTGCAACAGATGTCCCTTTCTCCAAAAATGTATTCAATGGGATCGTAATGTTGCAACCACACACAAGTTGACCTGCTGTGAGGAAGAAACGAGTTAGTACACTTCAAACATGAAAAAGGTCATTTTAAAATCAACATGACAAACCATAACTCCAAAAGTATAAAACACAAAAAAATCCTTACCAATGAAAGAAAATGTATCGTGCCGCGTTCCCACCTCCCACCTTGTGGTGCAACAGATGTCCCTTTCTCCAAAAATGTACTCAATGGGATCGTAATGTTGCAACCACATACAAGTTGACCTGCTGTGAGGAAGAAACGAGTTAGTACACTTCAAACATGAAAAAGGTCATTTTAAAATCAACACGAAAAACCATAATTCCAAAAGTATAAAACACAAAAAAATCCTTACCAATGAAAGAAAATGTATCGTGCCACGTTCCCTCCTCTTACCCTGTGGTGCAACAGATGTTCCTTTCTCTAAAAATGTACTCAAGGGGATCGTAATGTTGCAACCACACACAATTTGACCTGCTGTGAGGAAGAAACGAGTTAGTACACTTGAATCATGAAAAAGGTCATTTTAAAATCAACATGAAAAACCATAATTCCAAAAGTATAAAACACAACAGAATCCTTACCAATGAAAGAAAATGTATCGTGCCACGTTCCCTCCTCCCACCCTGTGGTGCAACAGATGTCCCTTTCTCCAAAAATGTACTCAATGGGATCGTAATGTTGCAACCGCACACAAGTTGACCTGCTGTGAGGAAGAAACGAGTTAGTACACTTCAAACATGACAAAGGTCATTTTAAAATCAACATGAAAAACCATAATTCCAAAAGTATAAAACACAAAAAAATCCTTACCAATGAAAGAAAATGTATCGTGGCACGTTCACTCCTCCCACCCTGTGGTGCAACAGATGTCCCTTTCTCCAAAAATATACTCAATGGGATCGTAATGTTGCAACCACACACAAGTTGACCTGCTGTGAGGAAGAAACGAGTTAGTCCACTTCAAACATGAAAAAGGTCTTTTTAAAATCGACATGAAAAACCATAATTCCAAAAGTATAAAACACAAAACAAACCTTACCAATGAAAGATAATGTATTGCGCCACGTTCCCTCCTCCCACCCTGTGGGGCAACAGATGTCCCTTTCTCCCAAAAAGTACTGAATGGGATCGTAATGTTGAAACCACACACAAGTTGACCTGCTGTGAAGAAGAAACGAGTTAGTACACTTCAAACATGAAAAAGGTCATTTTAAAATCAACATGAAAAACCATAATTCCAAAAGTATAAAACACAACAGAATCCTTACCAATGAAAGACAATGTATCGTGCCACGTTCCCTCCTCCCACCCTGTGGTGCAACAGATGTCCCTTTCTCCAAAAATGTACTCAATGGGATCGTAATGTTACAACCACACACAAGTTGACCTGCTGTGAGGAAGAAACGAGTTAGTACACTTCAAACATGAAAAAGGTCATTTTAAAATCGACATGAAAAACCATAATTCCAAAAGTATAAAACATAAAAAAATCCTTACCAATGAAAGAAAATGTATCGTGCCACGTTCCCTCCTACCGCCCTGTGGTCAATAGATGTCCCTTTCTCCAAAAATGTATTCAATGGGATCGTAATGTTGCAACCACACACAAGTTGACCTGCAGTGAGGAAGAAACGAGTTAGTACATTTCAAATATGAAAAAGGTCATTTTAAAATCAACATGAAAAACTATAATTACAAAGGTATAAAACACAAAAAAATCCTTACCAATGAAAGAAAATGTATCGTGCCACGTTCCCTCCTCTTACCCTGTGGTGCAACAGATGTTCCTTTCTCCAAAAATATACTCAAGGGGATCGTAATGTTACAACCACACACAAGTTGACCTGCTGTGAGGAAGAAACGAGTTAGTACACTTCAAACATGAAAAAGGTCATTTTAAAGTCAACATGAAAAACCATAATTCCAAATGCATAAAACACAAAAAAATCCTTACCAAGGAAAGAAAATGTATCGTACCACGTTCCCTCCTCCCACCCTGTGGTGCAACTGATGTCCTTTCTCCAAAAATGTACTCAATGGGATCGTAATGTTGCAACCACACACAAGTTGACCTGCTGTGAGGAAGAAACGAGTTAGTACACTTCAAACATGAAAAACGTCATTTTAAAGTCAACATGAAAAACCATAATTCCAAAAGTATAAAACACAAAAACATCCTTACCAATGAAAGAAAATGTATCGAGCTACGCTCCCTCCTCCCACCCTGTGGTGCAACAGAAGTCCCTTTGTCCAAATATGTATTCAATGGGATCGTAATGTTGCAACCACACACAAGTTGACCTGCAGTGAGGAAGAAACGAGTTAGTACACTTCAACCATGAAAAACGTCAATTTAAAATCAACATGAAAAACCATAATTCCAAAAGTATAAAACACAATAAAATCCTTACCAATGAAAGAAAATGTATCGTGCCACGTTCCCTCCTCCCACCCTGTGGTGCAACTGATGTCCTTTCTCCAAAAATGTACTCAATGGGATCGTAATGTTGCAACCACATACAAGTTGACCTGCTGTGAGGAAGAAACGAGTTAGTACACTTCAAACATGAAAAAGTTTATTTAAAAATCAACGTGAAAAATCATAATTCCAAAAGTATAAAACACAAAAAAATCCCTACCAATGAAAGAAAATGTATCGTGCCACGTTCCCTCCTCCCACCCTGTGGTGCAACAGATGTCCCTTTCTCCAAAAATGTACTCCTTGGGATCGTAATGTTGCAACCACATACAAGTTGACCTGCTGTGAGGAAGCAACGAGTTAGTACACTTCATACATGAAAAAGTTTATTTAAAAATCAACATGAAAAATCATAATTCCAAAAGTATAAAACACAAAAAAATCCTTACCAATGAAAGAAAATGTATCGTGCCACGTTCCCTCCTCCCACCCTGTGGTGCAACAGATGTCCCTTTCTCCAAAAATGTACTCAATGGGATCGTAATGTTGCAACCACATACAAGTTGACCTGCTGTGAGGAAGAAACGAGTTAGTACACTTCATACATGAAAAAGTTTATTTAAAAATCAACATGAAAAATCATAATTCCAAAAGAATAAAACACAAAAAAATCCTTACCAATGAAAGTAAATGTATCGTGCCACGTTCCCTCCTCCCACCCTGTGGTGCAACAGATGTCCCTTTCTCCAAAAATGTACTCAATGGGATTGTAATATTGCAACCACATTCAAGTTGACCTGCTGTGAGGAAGAAACGAGTTAGTACACTTCAAACATGAAAAAGGTCATTTTAAAATCAACATGAAAAACCATTATTCCAAAAGTATAAAACACAAAAAAATCCTTACCAATGAAAGAAAATGTATCGTGCCACGTTCCCTCTTCCCACCCTGTGGCGCAACAGATGTCCCTTTCTCCAAAAATGTACTCAATGGGATCGTAATGTTGCAACCACATACAAGTTGACCTGCTGTGAGGAAGAAACGAGTTAGTACACTTCAAACATGGAAAAGGTCATTTTAAAATCAACATGAAATACCATTATTCCAAAAGTATAAAACACAAAAAAACCCTTACCAATGAAAGAAAATGTATCGTGCCACGTTCCCACCTCCCACCCTGTGGTGCAACAGATGTCCCTTTCTCCAAAAATGTATTCAATGGGATCGTAATGTTGCAACCACACACAAGTTGACCTGCTGTGAGGAAGAAACGAGTTAGTACACTTCAAACATGAAAAAGGTCATTTTAAAATCAACATGACAAACCATAATTCCAAAAGTATAAAACACAAAAAAATCCTTACCAATGAAAGAAAATGTATCGTGCCACGTTCCCACCTCCCACCTTGTGGTGCAACAGATGTCCCTTTCTCCAAAAATGTACTCAATGGGATCGTAATGTTGCAACCACATACAAGTTGACCTGCTGTGAGGAAGAAACGAGTTAGTACACTTCAAACAAGAAAAAGGTCATTTTAAAATCAACACGAAAAACCATAATTCCAAAAGTATAAAACACAAAAAAAACCTTACCAATGAAAGAAAATGTATCGTGCCACGTTCCCTCCTCCCACCCTGTGGTGCAACAGATGTCCCTTTCTCCAAAAATGTACTCAATGGGATCGTAATGTTGCAACCACATACAAGTTGACCTGCTGTGAGGAAGAAACGAGTTAGTACACTTCATACATGAAAAAGTTTATTTAAAAATCAACATGAAAAATCATAATTCCAAAAGAATAAAACACAAAAAAATCCTTACCAATGAAAGTAAATGTATCGTGCCACGTTCCCTCCTCCCACCCTGTGGTGCAACAGATGTCCCTTTCTCCAAAAATGTACTCAATGGGATTGTAATATTGCAACCACATACAAGTTGACCTGCTGTGAGGAAGAAACGAGTTAGTACACTTCAAACATGAAAAAGGTCATTTTAAAATCAACATGAAAAACCATTATTCCAAAAGTATAAAACACAAAAAAATCCTTACCAATGAAAGAAAATGTATCGTGCCACGTTCCCTCTTCCCACCCTGTGGTGCAACAGATGTCCCTTTCTCCAAAAATGTACTCAATGGGATCGTAATGTTGCAACCACATACAAGTTGACCTGCTGTGAGGAAGAAACGAGTTAGTACACTTCAAACATGGAAAAGGTCATTTTAAAATCAATATGAAATACCATTATTCCAAAAGTATAAAACACAAAAAAACCCTTACCAATGAAAGAAAATGTATCGTGCCACGTTCCCACCTCCCACCCTGTGGTGCAACAGAAGTCCCTTTCTCCAAATATGTATTCAATGGGATCGTAATGTTGCAACCACACACAAGTTGACCTGCAGTGAGGAAGAAACGAGTTAGTACACTTCAACCATGAAAAACGTCAATTTAAAATCAACATGAAAAACCATAATTCCAAAAGTATAAAACACAATAAAATCCTTACCAATGAAAGAAAATGTATCGTGCCACGTTCCCTCCTCCCACCCTGTGGTGCAACAGATGTCCCTTTCTCCAAAAATGTACTCAATGGGATCGTAATGTTGCAACCACATACAAGTTGACCTGCTGTGAGGAAGAAACGAGTTAGTACACTTCAAACATGAAAAACGTCATTTTAAAATCAACATGAAAAACCATAATTCCAAAAGTATAAAACACAAAAACATCCTTACCAATGAAAGAAAATGTATCGAGCTACGCTCCCTCCTCCCACCCTGTGGTGCAACAGAAGTCCCTTTCTCCAAATATGTATTCAATGTGATCGTAATGTTGCAACCACACACAAGTTGACCTGCAGTGAGGAAGAAACGAGTTAGTACACTTCAACCATGAAAAAGGTCATTTTAAAGTCAACATGAAAAACCATAATTCCAAATGCATAAAACACAAAAAAATCCTTACCAATGAAAGAAAATGTATCGTGCTACACTCTGTCCGCCGACGCTGTGGTGCAACAGATGTCCCTTTCTCCAAAAATGTACTCAATGGGATCGTAATGTTGCAACCACATACAAGTTGACCTGCTGTGAGGAAGAAACGAGTTAGTACACTTCAAACATGAAAAAGGTCATTTTAAAGTCAACATGAAAAACCATAATTCCAAAAGTATAAATCACAAAAACATCCTTACCAATGAAAGAAAATGTATCGTACCACGTTCCTTCCTCCCACCCTGTGGTGCAACAGATGTCCCTTTCTCCAAAAATGTACTCAATGGGATCGTAATGTTGCAACCACACACAAGTTGACCTGCTGTGAGGAAGAAACGAGTTAGTACACTTCAAACATGAAAAACGTCATTTTAAAGTCAACATGAAAAACCATAATTCCAAAAGTATGAAACACAAAAACATCCTTACCAATGAAAGAAAATGTATCGAGCTACGCTCCCTCCTCCCACCCTGTGGTGCAACAGAAGTCCCTTTCTCCAAATATGTATTCAATGGGATCGTAATGTTGCAACCACACACAAGTTGACCTGCAGTGAGGAAGAAACGAGTTAGTACACTTCAAACATGAAAAAGGTCATTTTAAAGTCAACATGAAAAACCATAATTCCAAATGCATAAAACACAAAAAAATCCTTACCAATGAAAGAAAATGTATCGTACCACGTTCCCTCCTCCCACCCTGTGGTGCAACAGATGTCCCTTTCTCCAAAAATGTACTCAATGGGATCGTAATGTTGCAACCACACACAAGTTGACCTGCTGTGAGGAAGAAACGAGTTAGTACACTTCAAACATGAAAAAGGTCATTTTAAAATCAACATGACAAACCATAACTCCAAAAGTATAAAACACAAAAAAATCCTTACCAATGAAAGAAAATGTATCGTGCCGCGTTCCCACCTCCCACCTTGTGGTGCAACAGATGTCCCTTTCTCCAAAAATATACTCAATGGGATCGTAATGTTGCAACCACACACAAGTTGACCTGCTGTGAGGAAGAAACGAGTTAGTCCACTTCAAACATGAAAAAGGTCTTTTTAAAATCGACATGAAAAACCATAATTCCAAAAGTATAAAACACAAAACAAACCTTACCAATGAAAGATAATGTATCGCACCACGTTCCCTCCTCCCACCCTGTGGTGCAACAGATGTCCCTTTCTCCCAAAAAGTACTGAATGGGATCGTAATGTTGAAACCACACACAAGTTGACCTGCTGTGAAGAAGAAACGAGTTAGTACACTTCAAACATGAAAAAGGTCATTTTAAAATCAACATGAAAAACCATAATTCCAAAAGTATAAAACACAACAGAATCCTTACCAATGAAAGACAATGTATCGTGCCACGTTCCCTCCTCCCACCCTGTGGTGCAACAGATGTCCCTTTCTCCAAAAATGTACTCAATGGGATCGTAATGTTACAACCACACACAAGTTGACCTGCTGTGAGGAAGAAACGAGTTAGTACACTTCAAACATGAAAAAGGTCATTTTAAAATCGACATGAAAAACCATAATTCCAAAAGTATAAAACATAAAAAAATCCTTACCAATGAAAGAAAATGTATCGTGCCACGTTCCCTCCTACCGCCCTGTGGTCAATAGATGTCCCTTTCTCCAAAAATGTATTCAATGGGATCGTAATGTTGCAACCACACACAAGTTGACCTGCAGTGAGGAAGAAACGAGTTAGTACATTTCAAATATGAAAAAGGTCATTTTAAAATCAACATGAAAAACTATAATTACAAAGGTATAAAACACAAAAAAATCCTTACCAATGAAAGAAAATGTATCGTGCCACGTTCCCTCCTCTTACCCTGTGGTGCAACAGATGTTCCTTTCTCCAAAAATATACTCAAGGGGATCGTAATGTTGCAACCACACACAATTTGACCTGCTGTGAGGAAGAAACGAGTTAGTACACTTGAATCATGAAAAAGGTCATTTTAAAATCAACATGAAAAACCATAATTCCAAAAGTATAAAACACAACAGAATCCTTACCAATGAAAGAAAATGTATCGTGCCACGTTCCTTCCTCCCACCCTGTGGTGCAACAGATGTCCCTTTCTCCAAAAATGTACTCAATGGGATCGTAATGTTGCAACCGCACACAAGTTGACCTGCTGTGAGGAAGAAACGAGTTAGTACACTTCAAACATGAAAAAGGTCATTTTAAAATCAACATGAAAAACCATAATTCCAAAAGTATAAAACACAAAAACATCCTTACCAATAAAAGAAAATGTATCGAGCTACGCTCCCTCCTCCCACCCTGTGGTGCAACAGAAGTCCCTTTCTCCAAATATGTATTCAATGGGATCGTAATGTTGCAACCACACACAAGTTGACCTGCAGTGAGGAAGAAACGAGTTAGTACACTTCAAACATGAAAAAGGTCATTTTAAAGTCAACATGAAAAACCATAATTCCAAATGCATAAAACACAAAAAAATCCTTACCAAGGAAAGAAAATGTATCGTACCACGTTCCCTCCTCCCACCCTGTGGTGCAACTGATGTCCTTTCTCCAAAAATGTACTCAATGGGATCGTAATGTTGCAACCACACACAAGTTGACCTGCTGTGAGGAAGAAACGAGTTAGTACACTTCAAACATGAAAAACGTCATTTTAAAGTCAACATGAAAAACCATAATTCCAAAAGTATAAAACACAAAAACATCCTTACCAATGAAAGAAAATGTATCTAGCTACGCTCCCTCCTCCCACCCTGTGGTGCAACAGAAGTCCCTTTCTCCAAATATGTATTCAATGGGATCGTAATGTTGCAACCACACACAAGTTGACCTGCAGTGAGGAAGAAACGAGTTAGTACACTTCAACCATGAAAAACGTCAATTTAAAATCAACATGAAAAACCATAATTCCAAAAGTATAAAACACAATAAAATCCTTACCAATGAAAGAAAATGTATCGTGCCACGTTCCCTCCTCCCACCCTGTGGTGCAACTGATGTCCTTTCTCCAAAAATGTACTCAATGGGATCGTAATGTTGCAACCACATACAAGTTGACCTGCTGTGAGGAAGAAACGAGTTAGTACACTTCAAACATGAAAAAGTTTATTTAAAAATCAACATGAAAAATCATAATTCCAAAAGTATAAAACACAAAAAAATCCCTACCAATGAAAGAAAATGTATCGTGCCACGTTCCCTCCTCCCACCCTGTGGTGCAACAGATGTCCCTTTCTCCAAAAATGTACTCCTTGGGATCGTAATGTTGCAACCACATACAAGTTGACCTGCTGTGAGGAAGCAACGAGTTAGTACACTTCATACATGAAAAAGTTTATTTAAAAATCAACATGAAAAATCATAATTCCAAAAGTATAAAACACAAAAAAATCCTTACCAATGAAAGAAAATGTATCGTGCCACGTTCCCTCCTCCCACCCTGTGGTGCAACAGATGTCCCTTTCTCCAAAAATGTACTCAATGGGATCGTAATGTTGCAACCACATACAAGTTGACCTGCTGTGAGGAAGAAACGAGTTAGTACACTTCATACATGAAAAAGTTTATTTAAAAATCAACATGAAAAATCATAATTCCAAAAGAATAAAACACAAAAAAATCCTTACCAATGAAAGTAAATGTATCGTGCCACGTTCCCTCCTCCCACCCTGTGGTGCAACAGATGTCCCTTTCTCCAAAAATGTACTCAATGGGATTGTAATATTGCAACCACATACAAGTTGACCTGCTGTGAGGAAGAAACGAGTTAGTACACTTCAAACATGAAAAAGGTCATTTTAAAATCAACATGAAAAACCATTATTCCAAAAGTATAAAACACAAAAAAATCCTTACCAATGAAAGAAAATGTATCGTGCCACGTTCCCTCTTCCCACCCTGTGGTGCAACAGATGTCCCTTTCTCCAAAAATGTACTCAATGGGATCGTAATGTTGCAACCACATACAAGTTGACCTGCTGTGAGGAAGAAACGAGTTAGTACACTTCAAACATGGAAAAGGTCATTTTAAAATCAACATGAAATACCATTATTCCAAAAGTATAAAACACAAAAAAACCCTTACCAATGAAAGAAAATGTATCGTGCCACGTTCCCACCTCCCACCCTGTGGTGCAACAGATGTCCCTTTCTCCAAAAATGTATTCAATGGGATCGTAATGTTGCAACCACACACAAGTTGACCTGCTGTGAGGAAGAAACGAGTTAGTACACTTCAAACATGAAAAAGGTCATTTTAAAATCAACATGACAAACCATAATTCCAAAAGTATAAAACACAAAAAAATCCTTACCAATGAAAGAAAATGTATCGTGCCACGTTCCCACCTCCCACCTTGTGGTGCAACAGATGTCCCTTTCTCCAAAAATGTACTCAATGGGATCGTAATGTTGCAACCACATACAAGTTGACCTGCTGTGAGGAAGAAACGAGTTAGTACACTTCAAACAAGAAAAAGGTCATTTTAAAATCAACACGAAAAACCATAATTCCAAAAGTATAAAACACAAAAAAATCCTTACCAATGAAAGAAAATGTATCGTGCCACGTTCCCTCCTCTTACCCTGTGGTGCAACAGATGTTCCTTTCTCCAAAAATGTACTCAAGGGGATCGTAATGTTGCAACCACACACAATTTGACCTGCTGTGAGGAAGAAACAAGTTAGTACACTTGAATCATGAAAAAGGTCATTTTAAAATCAACATGAAAAACCATAATTCCAAAAGTATAAAACACAACAGAATCCTTACCAATGAAAGACAATGTATCGTGCCACGTTCCCTCCTCCCACCCTGTGGTGCAACAGATGTCCCTTTCTCCAAAAATGTACTCAATAGGATCGTAATGTTGCAACCACACACAAGTTGACCTGCTGTGAGGAAGAAACGAGTTAGTACACTTCAAACATGAAAATCGTCATTTTAAAATCAACATGAAAAACCATAATTCCAAAAGTATAAAACACAAAAAAATCCTTACCAATGAAAGAAAATGTATCGTGCCACGTTCCCTCCAACGCCCTGTGGTCAATAGATGTCCCTTTCTCCAAAAATGTATTCAATGGGATCGTAATGTTGCAACCACACACAAGTTGACCTGCAGTGAGGAAGAAACGAGTTAGTACATTTCAAAAATGAAAAAGGTCATTTTAAAATCAACATGAAAAACTATAATTACAAAGGTATAAAACACAAAAAAATCCTTACCAATGAAAGAAAATGTATCGTGCCACGTTCCCTCCTCTTACCCTGTGGTGCAACAGATGTTCCTTTCTCCAAAAATATACTCAAGGGGATCGTAATGTTGCAACCACACACAATTTGACCTGCTGTGAGGAAGAAACGGGTTAGTACACTTGAATCATGAAAAAGGTCATTTTAAAATCAACATGAAAAACCATAATTCCAAAAGTATAAAACACAACAGAATCCTTACCAATGAAAGAAAATGTATCGTGCCGCGTTCCCTCCTCCCACCCTGTGGTGCAACAGATGTCCCTTTCTCCAAAAATGTACTCAATGGGATCGTAATGTTGCAACCACACACAAGTTGACCTGCTGTGAGGAAGGAACGAGTTAGTACACTTCAAACATGAAAATCGTCATTTTAAAATCAACATGAAAAACCATAATTCCAAAAGTATAAAACACAAAAAAATCCTTACCAATGAAAGAAAATGTATCGTGCCACGTTCCCTCCTCCCACCCTGTGGTGCAACAGATGTCCCTTTCTCCAAAAATATACTCAATGGGATCGTAATGTTGCAACCACACACAAGTTGACCTGCTGTGAGGAAGAAACGAGTTAGTCCACTTCAAACATGAAAAAGGTCTTTTTAAAATCGACATGAAAAACCATAATTCCAAAAGTATAAAACACAAAACAAACCTTACCAATGAAAGATAATGTATCACGCCACGTTCCCTCCTCCCACCCTGTGGTGCAACAGATGTCCCTTTCTCCCAAAAAGTACTGAATGGGATCGTAATGTTGAAACCACACACAAGTTGACCTGCTGTGAAGAAGAAACGAGTTAGTACACTTCAAACATGAAAAAGGTCATTTTACAATCAACATGAAAAACCATAATTCCAAAAGTATAAAACACAAAAATATCCCTACCAATGAAAGAAAATGTATCGTGCCACGTTCCCGCCTCCCACCCTCTAATGCAACAGATGTCCCTTTCTCCAAAAATGTACTTATTGGGATCGTAATGTTGCAACCACACACAAGTTGACCTGCTGTGAGGAAGAAACGATTTAGTACACTTCAAACATGATAAAGGTCATTTTAAGATCAACATGAAAAACCATAATTCCAAAAGTATAAAACACAAAAAAATCCTTACCAATGAAAGAAAATGTATCGTGCCACGTTCCCTCCTCCCACCCTGTGGTGCAACAGATGTCCCTTTCTCCAAAAATGTATTCAATGGGATCGTAATGTTGCAACCACACACAAGTTGACCTGCAGTGAGGAAGAAACGAGTTAGTACATTTCAAATATGAAAAAGGTCATTTTAAAATCAACATGAAAAACTATAATTACAAAGGTATAAAACACAAAAAAATCCTTACCAATGAAAGAAAATGTATCGTGCCACGTTCCCTCCTCTTACCCTGTGGTGCAACAGATGTTCCTTTCTCCAAAAATGTACTCAAGGGGATCGTAATGTTGCAACCACACACAATTTGACCTGCTGTGAGGAAGAAACGAGTTAGTACACTTGAATCATGAAAAAGGTCATTTTAAAATCAACATGAAAAACCATAATTCCAAAAGTATAAAACACAACAGAATCCTTACCAATGAAAGAAAATGTATCGTGCCACGTTCCCTCCTCCCACCCTGTGGTGCAACAGATGTCCCTTTCTCCAAAAATGTACTCAATGGGATCGTAATGTTGCAACCACACACAAGTTGACCTGCTGTGAGGAAGAAACGAGTTAGTACACTTCAAACATGAAAAAGGTCATTTTAAAATCAACATGAAAAACCATAATTCCAAAAGGATAAAACACAAAAAAATCCTTACCAATGAAAGAAAATGTATCGTGCCACGTTCCCTCCTCCCACCCTGTGGTGCAACAGATGTCCCTTTCTCCAAAAATGTACTCAATGGGATCGTAATGTTGCAACCACATACAAGTTCACCTGCAGTGAGGAAGAAACGAGTTAGTACACTTCATACATGAAAAAGTTTATTTAAAAATCAACATGAAAAATCATAATTCCAAAAGAATAAAACACATAAAAATCCTTACCAATGAAAGAAAATGTATCGTGCCACGTTCCCTCCTCCCACCCTGTGGAGCAACAGATGTCCCTTTCTCCAAAAATGTACTCAATGGGATTGTAATATTGCAACCACATACAAGTTGACCTGCTGTGAGGAAGAAACGAGTTAGTACACTTCAAACATGAAAAAGGTCATTTTAAAATCAACATGAAAAACCATTATTCCAAAAGTATAAAACACAAAAAAATCCTTACCAATGAAAGAAAATGTATCGTGCCACGTTCCCTCCTCCCACCCTGTGGTGCAACAGATGTCCCTTTCTCCAAAAATGTACTCAATGGGATCGTAATCTTGCAACCACATACAAGTTGACCTGCTGTGAGGAAGAAACGAGTTAGTACACTTCAAACATGGAAAAGGTCATTTTAAAATCAACATGAAAAACCATTATTCCAAAAGTATAAAACACAAAAAAATCCTTACCAATGAAAGAAAATGTATCGTGCCACGTTCCCACCTCCCACCCTGTGGTGCAACAGATGTCCCTTTCTCCAAAAATGTATTCAATGGGATCGTAATGTTGCAACCACACACAAGTTGACCTGCTGTGAGGAAGAAACGAGTTAGTACACTTCAAACATGAAAAAGGTCATTTTAAAATCAACATGACAAACCATAACTCCAAAAGTATAAAACACAAAAAAATCCTTACCAATGAAAGAAAATGTATCGTGCCGCGTTCCCACCTCCCACCTTGTGGTGCAACAGATGTCCCTTTCTCCAAAAATGTACTCAATGGGATCGTAATGTTGCAACCACATACAAGTTGACCTGCTGTGAGGAAGAAACGAGTTAGTACACTTCAAACATGAAAAAGGTCATTTTAAAATCAACACGAAAAACCATAATTCCAAAAGTATAAAACACAAAAAAATCCTTACCAATGAAAGAAAATGTATCGTGCCACGTTCCCTCCTCTTACCCTGTGGTGCAACAGATGTTCCTTTTTCTAAAAATGTACTCAAGGGGATCGTAATGTTGCAACCACACACAATTTGACCTGCTGTGAGGAAGAAACGAGTTAGTACACTTGAATCATGAAAAAGGTCATTTTAAAATCAACATGAAAAACCATAATTCCAAAAGTATAAAACACAACAGAATCCTTACCAATGAAAGAAAATGTATCGTGCCACGTTCCCTCCTCCCACCCTGTGGTGCAACAGATGTCCCTTTCTCCAAAAATGTACTCAATGGGATCGTAATGTTGCAACCGCACACAAGTTGACCTGCTGTGAGGAAGAAACGAGTTAGTACACTTCAAACATGAAAAAGGTCATTTTAAAATCAACATGAAAAACCATAATTCCAAAAGTATAAAACACAAAAAAATCCTTACCAATGAAAGAAAATGTATCGTGGCACGTTCACTCCTCCCACCCTGTGGTGCAACAGATGTCCCTTTCTCCAAAAATATACTCAATGGGATCGTAATGTTGCAACCACACACAAGTTGACCTGCTGTGAGGAAGAAACGAGTTAGTCCACTTCAAACATGAAAAAGGTCTTTTTAAAATCGACATGAAAAACCATAATTCCAAAAGTATAAAACACAAAACAAACCTTACCAATGAAAGATAATGTATCGCGCCACGTTCCCTCCTCCCACCCTGTGGTGCAACAGATGTCCCTTTCTCCCAAAAAGTACTGAATGGGATCGTAATGTTGAAACCACACACAAGTTGACCTGCTGTGAAGAAGAAACGAGTTAGTACACTTCAAACATGAAAAAGGTCATTTTAAAATCAACATGAAAAACCATAATTCCAAAAGTATAAAACACAACAGAATCCTTACCAATGAAAGACAATGTATCGTGCCACGTTCCCTCCTCCCACCCTGTGGTGCAACAGATGTCCCTTTCTCCAAAAATGTACTCAATGGGATCGTAATGTTACAACCACACACAAGTTGACCTGCTGTGAGGAAGAAACGAGTTAGTACACTTCAAACATGAAAAAGGTCATTTTAAAATCGACATGAAAAACCATAATTCCAAAAGTATAAAACATAAAAAAATCCTTACCAATGAAAGAAAATGTATCGTGCCACGTTCCCTCCTACCGCCCTGTGGTCAATAGATGTCCCTTTCTCCAAAAATGTATTCAATGGGATCGTAATGTTGCAACCACACACAAGTTGACCTGCAGTGAGGAAGAAACGAGTTAGTACATTTCAAATATGAAAAAGGTCATTTTAAAATCAACATGAAAAACTATAATTACAAAGGTATAAAACACAAAAAAATCCTTACCAATGAAAGAAAATGTATCGTGCCACGTTCCCTCCTCTTACCCTGTGGTGCAACAGATGTTCCTTTCTCCAAAAATATACTCAAGGGGATCGTAATGTTGCAACCACACACAATTTGACCTGCTGTGAGGAAGAAACGAGTTAGTACACTTGAATCATGAAAAAGGTCATTTTAAAATCAACATGAAAAACCATAATTCCAAAAGTATAAAACACAACAGAATCCTTACCAATGAAAGAAAATGTATCGTGCCACGTTCCTTCCTCCCACCCTGTGGTGCAACAGATGTCCCTTTCTCCAAAAATGTACTCAATGGGATCGTAATGTTGCAACCGCACACAAGTTGACCTGCTGTGAGGAAGAAACGAGTTAGTACACTTCAAACATGAAAAAGGTCATTTTAAAATCAACATGAAAAACCATAATTCCAAAAGTATAAAACACAAAAAAATCCTTACCAATGAAAGAAAATGTATCGTGGCACGTTCACTCCTCCCACCCTGTGGTGCAACAGATGTCCCTTTCTCCAAAAATGTACTCAATGGGATCGTAATGTTGCAACCACACACAAGTTGACCTGCTGTGAGGAAGAAACGAGTTAGTCCACTTCAAACATGAAAAAGGTCTTTTTAAAATCGACATGAAAAACCATAATTCCAAAAGTATAAAACACAAAACAAACCTTACCAATGAAAGATAATGTATCGCGCCACGTTCCCTCCTCCCACCCTGTGGTGCAACAGATGTCCCTTTCTCCCAAAAAGTACTGAATGGGATCGTAATGTTGAAACCACACACAAGTTGACCTGCTGTGAAGAAGAAACGAGTTAGTACACTTCAAACATGAAAAAGGTCATTTTAAAATCAACATGAAAAATCATAATTCCAAAAGTATAAAACACAAAAATATCCCTACCAATGAAAGAAAATGTATCGTGCCTCATTCCCGCCTCCCACCCTGTGATGCAACAGATGTCCCTTTCTCCAAAAATGTACTTATTGGGATCGTAATGTTGCAACCACACACAAGTTGACCTGCTGTGAGGAAGAAACGATTTAGTACTCTTCAAACATGATAAAGGTCATTTTAAGATCAACATGAAAAACCATAATTCCAAAAGTATAAAACACAAAAAAATCCTTACCAATGAAAGAAAATGTATCGTGCCACGTTCCCTCCTCCCACCCTGTGGTGCAACAGATGTCCCTTTCTCCAAAAATGTACTCAATGGGATCGTAATGTTGCAACAACACACAAGTTGACCTGCTGTGAGGAAGAAACGAGTTAGTACACTTCAAACATGAAAAAGGTCATTTTAAAATCGACATGAAAAACCATAATTCAAAAAGTATAAAATTCAAAAAAATCCTTACCAATGAAAGAAAATGTATCGTGCCACGTTCCCTCCTCCCACCCTGTGGTGCAACAGATGTCCCTTTCTCCAAAAATGTACTCAATGGGATTGTAATGTTGCAACCACATACAAGTTGACCTGCTGTGAGGAAGAAACGAGTTAGTACTCTTCAAACATGAAAAAGGTCATTTTAAAATCGACATGAAAAACCATAATTCAAAAAGTATAAAATTCAAAAAAATCCTTACCAATGAAAGATAATGTTGTGTCGGTATCTGGGCCGACACCGTGAAGTTGAGATTGCTGAAAAGGCAAGCTAGACTAACGCAGACGGGCGTGAAGTACTGGAACAGGATACGTAATTAATGTTAGGAAGAAAAGTACGGAGCAGGTTTAATACTTAACTTTACTCAAACATTGTGGTACATCGATCTTGACGATACACAGGAGACTTTAAGTACAATCACTGTATGGCTAATGGCGCCTTGCTAGTTCGTAGCCATTAACTTAGCTGATGGCTATTCTGTCTCTCGGCTAATGAGAGAGAAAGGCTTCGTACATCTGGTCGGTAGCTAGGTTCTCGTACAACTGGGGCGAGTGCTCTCTCGTATCACGAGACCTGCCTTGGTGGTGGCGCTAGGTCTGCGATTACACAGTGGCGACACGCGGGTCCGGCATGTACTAAATGGACCGCGGCCGATTTAAGCTACCACCTAGCAAGTGTGGTGTCTGGTGGTGACACCACATTCCTCCCCCGCAAATCGGCGAACGGTCGTGTGATAAGGCTTCCGCCCGCCGTGGGGAGGACCACATGTTGACGTATGCGATGAGGTGGGTAGCCTAACAACAGGCGAGGCCGTGCCACCCGCACCCGGCCATTCGGTCCGAGGGGAGCTAGGAAATGCCTGAAAAACTAGTCCAGGGTGCACGTCAACATGCGGTGTATGCGCCCGTAAAGAGACAGGAGGGACCGAAGGATCAACCTCCATTGCGTCGGGGTAGCCGACGCGCGATGACGTCATGTGGTCCGGAGCGGGCGGGAGTTCCATGGCGGAGGACAGCTGGTCACGGGAAGCGATCGGCGGCGCGTGACCCTGGGAGGCGCTTGGCGGCTGCAACGAAGCGTCGAATGCGGGCGGCGCCAGCGGGAGAAAAAGCGGCGGCGGCGGCGCGTCGCCATGGGGCAAAATGGAAGGCATCGTCGGTAACACCTGGGGATGAGGCGAGCCAGTAGATGGGTCCCCAGGGCGCGGACCGGACGGCACCGTCGCTGAAAGCAGACGGGGAGCGGCAGAACCCGAGCGACGACAGAGGCGCAGCTGATTGAGATGCCGACGCACCTCACCAGAGGCCCCCAAAACCAAATACATCGCGCGGCCGAGGCACCGAAGAATGCGCCCTGTGAGCCAACGCCGTGAACCTCGATAGTTGCGATAAAATACAACGTCGCCTGGAGCAAAAGCAGGAGTCTGCCGCTGCACAGGAACCTGATGCGGCGGATGCAGCAAAGACATCAAGGTGCGATGAGGACGACCGTGGAGCAACTCAGCCGGCGAGCGACCATCTCGGGGCTGAGAGCGATACGAAGACAAAAAGAGCAACAATGCGTCCTCCCGAGAATGCGACTCTTTCAATTTCAACATCTGTGACTTGAAAGTCCGGACCAATCGTTCAGCGGCACCGTTGGACTGAGGCGAAAACGGCGCGGATGTCAGATGTTGAATACCATTGGCCTGGCAGAATGACTGAAATTCTGCGGACATGAATTGTGGGCCATTGTCGGAAACAATAGTCTGCGGAAGACCTTCAATGCAAAAGATAGCAGACAACGCTTGGATGGTGGCGGAGGACGTCATGGAAGACATCCGGACAACAAAAGGAAAATTACTGAAGGCATCGACCAGAACCAACCATCGAGCATTCCAGAATGGACCAGCAAAATCGATGTGCAAGCGTTGCCAAGGGAAAGTGGCTTTTGGTCATGCAAAGACTTTCCGCGGCGGTGCGGATTGTTGTTCGGCACACGCCATGCAAGAAGAACACATATTCGTAATCGCAGCATCGATTCCGAACCAAGTACAGTGCTGACGAGCAAGTTGTTTCGTTCGCACTATACCCCAATGTCCTTGGTGAAGAAGCCGTAAAACAGAGGACTGTAACGAACGTGGGACCACGACTCTGGACTGATCATTATCAGAACGCAACAACAAAACACCACGTCGAACAAAAAGTCTCTCCTTGTGAGCAAAAAATCGGCGAACCAACGGATCCTCGATCCGAGACTTTGACAAAGGCCATTGCGTAGCAACAAAACGTAAAACAGTAGCAAGGACAGGGTCAGCAGCTGTGGCTGTAGCGACACGACGAAAATCAATCGGAAACGATTCGACCACTTCATTGGTTTCCGAATCAATGAACATGCAAGCAAGTTCGGAAGAATCGAAGGCTTTATCCTCAGCAACAGGCAAACGGGACAACGCATCGGCGTTTCCGTGCTTAGCAGTGGACCGATACAAGATATCGTAGCGGTACTGCGAGAGGAAAATAGACCAGCGAATGAATTTCTGCGCTGTACGTGGAGGTACAGGCTTGGTCGGATGAAAAAGCGATGTCAAAGGTTTGTGGTCTGTGATGATGGTAAAGTGACGACCATACAAGAAATCATGGAACTTAGTAACACCAAACACGAGAGCCAAAGCTTCTTTCTCCATCTGTGAATAATTTCTTTGCGCAGACGAGAGCAATTTGGACGCAAAGGCAATAGGGCGATCATGGGAGCCAACTTTGTGCGCAAGCACAGCACCGATCCCGAAATCCGATGCATCTACCATCAACAAAAGGGGTTTCTGGGGATCGAATGGCGTAAGGCAAGTATTAGAAAGCAACGCCGATTTCAACTGGCGAAAGGCGCATTCACATTCCGTCGTCCAGACGAACGGAACACCTTTACGGCGTACGCGATGAAGCGGAGCTGAAAGAGAAGAGGCATGGCGCACATTCACTCACACCTTGTGATTCTACATTGTTCAATGTTCTTGCGACCTCCTGACGCAAGGCGTGGGGAACATTGCGCGCTCTGAAAAATTTCGGTTGCGCGTTTCCTTCCAGTTCCAAATGTGCTTCATAGTTTTTAGCGCAACCTAAGCCCGGTGCAAAAATGTCTGCAAATTCGTCACACAGCCGAGAAACACTGTCTGTAGGCACAGTCTGATTCACTGATAGGACCTGATTTACAATAGACATGTTAAACAACTGAAACAAATCTAGACCAAACAAGTTCACTGCAGAAGAAGAACGAAGAACGTAAAATGACACAAGTTTTGTTTGTCCCTTGTATGTTGCATGAAGGCTGCACTGTCCTAACACAGGAATTGTCTGTCCGGAATATGTAGTTAGCTTAACATTTGCGGAACGCAACGGAGGTTTGCCCAGTTGTTTGTATGTGTCATGATTGAGGAATGAAACTGCAGCTCCGGTATCGAGCTGGAATGGTATCACTTTGCCTTCAAAGTCTAAGTCCACAAAAAGTTTATTGTTCTGCTGACGACAAGAGCGACTGTTTTGTGCAATTGGAACAGACACTGGTACAGAATCACTTGCTAATTGACGTGATTTCCGGCGACGTCGACGCACAGTTTTTGTGGGACGAACACAGTTACTGTTAGAGAAAGTGTCACTGGACGAAGCGGAATTAACGACATGAATGTCCATAGGCGAAGGTCCACGAGCCTGAGTGTCCTTGGTTCGATTCCGGCGCGAAGCAAAGGGCCTGGAATGATTGTGATTGTCTGATCTGAGCTTTTTCTGGCAAACACTTTGAACATGTCCTGTCTTATGGCAGAAAAAGCAAATAGCGTGGCGTGACGGGCAATGTTCACTCGAATGTCCAGTAGCACACCGCGGGCACGATTTCACTACATTTGTGGGCTGGCGCGGCACACGTGGCTTAGCGCGCGGCGGCAGCTGTGCGGACGTGCGCGAGGCCCGGTTACCGGGCCGCGCAGCGCGTCCAGCGGGCCGGTTAATGATACACACGGCTGGCGAAGTTTCAAAAGATTCCTGAGCACAGTCAAGTGTGTCCTGTCTATCCAATATGTCTATCACTTGTTGAAGGGAGGGATTAACTAGTTTCAAAATTTTCTCCCGTATGCGAACATCAGAAACGTTCTGTGCAATTGCATCACGCACCATTGTATCTGAATAAGAAAGACCACAGTCACATTCAAAGGCACAGTCCCTAGTAAGTCCTTGCAATGTTGCTACCCACTCCCTATTAGTTTGACCGGCCGTACGTTTTGTACGAAAGAACGTATACCGTTTTGCAACCACATTAACTGTTTCTTTGAAATAGGCATCTAATGCAGACAAAATTTCCTCGTAGGACAGAGTTGCTACGTCGCGTCGGGGAAACAATTGCACTATCACACGGTATGTGGACACACCGACACAAGAAAGCAAAAACGGCTGCCGCTCTTTACCTTGAATTCTGTAGGCTGCTAGATGAAAGTTGAACTGGCGAGACCACTCGTGCCAGGTCTCATCGGCTGCCACGTATGTTCGAAAAAGGGAGGTGCAACAGCGTTTAGTGGCAGCGGTAGCGAAGAAGCGGCGGCCGCCGCATCGGTTTGAATGGTACGTTGACCCTGGACGAGCTGTCCAAGGGCATTCAGTAACGCCTGCGTCTGCTGATTCTGCAAGCGATAAAATTCGGACAGTACAACTGGAGAATGTGGCGAAGCCATGACACAATTAAATGTAAGCAATCAGAAAGAACTCTTTTCCCTCGTCGCCAATGTTGTGTCGGTATCTGGGCCGACACCGTGAAGTTGAGATTGCTGAAAAGGCAAGCTAGACTAACGCAGACGGGCGAGAAGTACTGGAACAGGATACGTAATTAATGTTAGGAAGAAAAGTACGGAGCAGGTTTAATACTTAACTTTACTCAAACATTGTGGTACATCGATCTTGACAATACACAGGAGACTTTAAGTACAATCACTGTATGGCTAATGGCGCCTTGCTAGTTCGTAGCCATTAACTTAGCTGATGGCTATTCTGTCTCTCGGCTAATGAGAGAGAAAGGCTTCGTACATCTGGTCGGTAGCTAGGTTCTCGTACAACTGGGGCGAGTGCTCTCTCGTATCACGAGACCTGCCTTGGTGGTGGCGCTAGGTCTGCGATTACACAGTGGCGAAACGCGGGTCCGACATGTACTAAATGGACCGCGGCCGATTTAAGCTACCACCTAGCAAGTGTGGTGTCTGGCGGTGACACCACAGATAATGTATCGTGCCACGTTCCCTCCTCCCACCCTGTGGTGCAACAGATGTCCCTTTCTCCAAAAATGTACTCAATGGGATTGTATTGTTGCAACCACACACAAGTTGACCTGCTGTGAGGAAGAAACGAGTTAGTACACTTCAAACATGAAAAAGGGTATTTTAAAATCAACATGAAAAACCATAATTCCAAAAGTATAAAATTCAAAAAAATCTTTACCAATGAAAGATAATGTATCGTGCCACGTTCCCTCCTCCCACCCTGTGGTGTAACAGATGTCCCTTTCTCCAAAAATGAACTCAATGGGATCATAATGTTGCAACCACACACAAGTTGACCTGCTGTGAGGAAGAAACGAGTTAGTACACTTCAAACATGAAAATCGTCATTTTAAAATCAACATGAAAAACCATAATTCCAAAAGTATAAAACACAAAAAAATCCTTACCAATGAAAGAAAATGTATCGTGCCACGTTCACTCCTCCCACCCTGTGGTGCAACAGATGTCCCTTTCTCCAAAAATGTACTCAATGGGATTGTAATGTTGCAACCACACACAAGTTGAACTGCTGTGAGGAAGAAACGAGTTAGTACTCTACAAACATGAAAAAGGTCATTTTAAAATCGACATGAAAAACCATAATTCCAAAAGTATAAAATTCAAAAAAATCCTTACCAATGAAAGATGATGTATCGTGCCACGTTCCCTCCCCCCACCCTGTGGTGCAACAGATGTCCCTTTCTCCAAAAATGTACTCAATGGGATTGTAATGTTGCAACCACACACAAGTTGACCTGCTGTGAGGAAGAAACGAGTTAGTACACTTCAAACATGAAAAAGGTCATTTTAAAATCGACATGAAAAACCATAATTCAAAAAGTATAAAATTCAAAAAAATCCTTACCAATGAAAGATAATGTATCGTGCCACGTTCCCTCCTCCCACCCTGTGAGGCAACAGATGGCCCTTTCTCCAAAAATGTACTCAATGGGATCGTAATGTTGCAACCACATACAAGTTGACTTGCTGTGAGGAAGAAACGAGTAAGTACACTTCAAACATGAAAACGGTCATTTTAAAATCAACATGAAAAACTATAATTCCAAAAGTATCAATTACAAAAAAATCCTTACCAATGAAAGAAAATGTATCGTGCCACGATCCCTCCTCCTGAACTGTGGTGCAAAAGATATCCTTTCTCCAAAAATGTACGCAATGGGATCGTAATGTTGCAACCACACACAAGTTGACCTCCTGTGAGGAAGAAACGATTTGGTACACTTCAAACATGAAAAAGGTCATTTTAAAATCAACATGAAAAACCATTATTCCAAAAGTATAAAACACAAAAAATCCTTACCAATGAAAGAAAATGAATTGTGCCACGTTCCCTCCTCCCAACCTGTGGTGCAACAGATGTCCCTTTCTCCGAAAATGTATTCAATGCGATCGTAATGTTGCAACCACACACGAGTTGACCTGCTGTGAGGAAGAAACGAGTTAGTACACTTCAAACATGAAAAAGGTCATTTTAAAATCAACATGAAAAACCATAATTCCAAAAGTATAAAACACAAAAAAATCATTACCAATGAAAGAAAGTGTATCGTGCCACGTTCCCTCCTCCGACCCTGTGGTGCAACAGATGTCCCTTTCTCCAAAAATGTACTCAATGGGATCGTAATGTTGCAACCACACACAAGTTGACCTGCTGCGAGGATGAAACGAGTTAGTACACTTCAAACATGAAGAAAGGTCATTTTAAAATCAACATGAAAAACCATAATTCCATAAGTATAAAACAAATAAAAATCCTTACCAATGAAAGAAAATGTATCGTGCCACGTTCCCTCCTCCCGCCCTGTGGTGCAACAGATGTCCCTTTCTCCAAAAATGTACTCAATGGGAACGTAATGTTGCAACCACGCACAATTTGACCTCTGGTGAGGAAGAAACGAATTAGTACACTACAAACATGAAAAAGGTCATTGTAAAATCAAAATGAAAAACCATAATTCCAAAAGTATAAAACACAAAGAAATCCTTACCAATGAAAGAAAATGTATCGTGCCACGTTCCCTCCTCCCACCCTGTGGTGCAACAGATGTCCCTTTCTCCAAAAATGTACTCAATGGGATAGTAATGTTGCAAACACACACAAGTTGACCTGCAGTGAGGAAGTAACGAGTTAGTACACTTCAAACATGAAAAAGGTCATTTTAAAATCAATATGAATATCCATAATTCCAAAAGTATATAACACAAAAAAATCCTTACAAATGAAAGAAAATGTATCGTGCCACGTTCCCTCCTCCCACCCTGTGGTGCAACAGATGTCCCTTTCTCCAAAAATGTACTCCATGGCATCGTAATGTTGCAACCACACACATGTTGACCTGCTGTGAGGAAGAAACGAGTTAGTACACTTCAAACATCAAAAAGCTCATTTTAAAATAGACATGAAAAACCATAATTCCAAAAGTATAAAAGACAAAAAAATCCTTACCAATGAAAGAAAATGTATCGTGCTACGCTCCCTCCTCCCACCCTGTGGTGCAACAGATGTCCCTTTCTCCAAAAATGTACTCAATGGGATCGTAATGTTGCAACCACACACAAGTTGACCTGCTGTGAGGAAGAAACGAGTTAGTACACTTCAAACATGAAAAAGGTCATTTTAAAATCAAAATGAAAAACCTTAATTCCAAAAGTATAAAACACAAAAAAATCCTTACCAATGAAAGAAAATGTATCGTGCCACGTTCCCTCCTCCCGCCGTGTTGTGCAACAGATGTCCTTTCTGCAAAAATGTACGCAATGGGATCATAATGTTGCAACCACACACAAGTTGACCTGCTGTGAGGAAGAAACGAGTTAGTACACTTCAGACACGAATAAGGTCATTTTAAAATCAACATTAAAAACCATAATTCCAAAAGTATAAAATACAAAAAAATCCTTACCAATGAAAGAAAATGTATCGTGCCACGGTCCCTCCTCCAACGCTGTGGTGCAACATATATCCCTTTCTCCAAAAATGTACTCAATGGGATCGTAATGTTGCAAACACACACAAGTTGACCTGCTGCGAGGATGAAACAAGTTAGTACACCTCAAACATGAACAAGGTCATTTTAAAATCAGCATGAAAAACCATAATTCCATAAGTATAAAACATTTAAAAATCCTTACCAATGAAAGAAAATGTATCGTGCCACGTTCCCTCCTCCCGCCCTGTGGTGCAACAGATGTCCCTTTCTCCAAAAATATACTCAATGGGATCGTAATGTTGCAACCACGCACAATTTGACCTCTGGTGAGGAAGAAACGAGTTAGTACACTACAAACATGAAAAAGGTCATTGTAAAATCAACATGAAAAACCATAATTCCAAAAGTATAAAACACAAAAAAATCCTTACCAATGAAAGAAAATGTATCGTGCCACGATCCCTCCTCCCACCCTGTGGTGCAACAGATGTCCCTTTGTCCAAAAATGTACTCAATGGGATCGTACTGTTGCAAACACACACAAGTTGACCTGCTGTGAGGAGGAAACGAGTTAGTACCCTTCAAACATGAAAAAGGTCATTTTAAAATCAACATGAAAAACCATAATTCCAAAAGTATAAAACACAAAAAAAATCCTTACCAACGAAAGAAAATGTATCTTGCCACGTTACCTCCTCCCACCCTGTGATGCAACAGATGTCCCTTTCTCCAAAAATGTACTCATTGGGATCGTAATGTTGCAACCACACACAAGTTGACCTGCTGTGAGGAAGAAACGATTTAGTACACTTCAAACATGATAAAGGTCATTTTAAAATCAACATGAAAAACCATAATTCCAGAAGTATAAAACACAAAAAAATCCTTACCAATGAAAGAAAATGTATCGTGCCACGTTCCCTCCTCCCACCCTGTGGGGCAACAGATGTCCCTTTCTCCAAAAATGTATTCAATGGGATCGTAATGTTGCAACCACACACTAGTTGACCTGCTGTGAGGAAGAACCGAGTTAGTACACTTCAAACATAACAAATATCATTTTAAAGTCAACATGAAAAACCATAATTCCAAAAGTATAAAACAGCAAAAAATCCTTACCAACGAAAGAAAATGTATTGTACCACGTTCCCTCCTCCCACCCTGTGGTGCAACAGATGTCCCTTTCTCCAAAAATGTACTCAATGGGATCGTAATGTTGCAACCACACACAAGTTGACCTGCAGTGAGGAAGAAACGAGTTATTACACTTCAAACATGAAAAAGGTCTTCTTAAAATCAACATGAAAAACCATAATTCCAAAAGTATAAAACACAAAGAAATCCTTACCAATGAAAGATAATGAATCGCGCCACGTTCCCTCCCCCCACCCTGTGGTGCAACAGATGTCCCTTTCTCCAAAAATGTACTCAATGGGATCGTAATGTTGCAACCACACACAAGTTGACCTGATGTGAGGAAAAAAACGAGTTCGTACACTTCAAACATGAAAAAGGTCATTTTAAAGTCAACATTAAAAACCATAATTCCAAAAGTAGAAGACACAAAAAAATCATTACCAATGAATGAAAATGTATCGTGCCACGTTCCCTCCTCCCACCCGGTGGTGCAACAGATGTCCCTTTCTCCAAAAATGTACTCAATGGGATCGTAATGTTGCAACAACACACAAGTTGCCCTGCTGTGAGGAAAAAACGAGTTAGTACACTTCTAACATGAAAAAGGTCATTTTAAAATCAACATGAAAAACCATAATTCCAAAAGTATAAAACACAAAAAAATCCTTACCAATGAAAGAAAACGTATCGTGCCACGTTCCCTCCTCCCACACTGTGGTGCAACAGATGTCCCTTTCTCCAAAAATGAACTCAATGGGATCGTAGTGTTGCAACCACACACAAGTTGACCTGCTGTGAGGAAGAAACGAGTTAATACACTTCAAACATGAAAAAGGTCATTTTAAAATCAACATGAAAAACCATAATTCCAAAAGTATAAAACACAAAGAAATCCTTACCAATGAAAGAAAATGTATCGTGCCACGTTCCCTCCTCCCACCCTGTGGTGCAACAGATGTCCCTTTCTCCAAAAATGTACTCAATGGGATAGTAATGTTGCAAACACACACAAGTTGACCTGCTGTGAGGAAGAAACGAGTTAGTACATTTCAAATATGAAAAAGGTCATTTTAAAATCAATATGAATATCCATAATTCCAAAAGTATATAACACAAAAAAATCCTTACAAATGAAAGAAACTGTATCGTGCCACGTTCCCTCCTCCCACCCTGTGGTGCAACAGATGTCCCTTTCTCCAAAAATGTACTCCATGGCATCGTAATGTTGCAACCACACACATGTTGACTTGCTGTGAGGAAGAAACGAGTTAGTACACTTCAAACATCAAAAAGCTCATTTTAAAATAGACATGAAAAACCATAATTCCAAAAGTATAAAAGACAAAAAAATCCTTACCAATGAAAGAAAATGTATCGTGCTACGCTCCCTCCTCCCACCCTGTGGTGCAACACATGTCCCTTTCTCCAAATATGTACTCAATGGGATCGTAAAGTTGCAACCACACACAAGTTGACCTGCTGTGAGGAAGAAACGAGTTAGTACACTTCAAACATGAAAAAGGTCATTTTAAAATCAAAATGAAAAACCATAATTCCAAAAGTATAAAACACAAAAAAATCCTTACCAATGAAAGAAAATGTATCGTGCCACGTTCCCTCCTCCCGCCCTGTTGTGCAACAGATGTCCTTTCTGCAAAAATGTACGCAATGGGATCATAATGTTGCAACCACACACAAGTTGACCTGCTGTGAGGAAGAAACGAGTTAGTACACTTCAGACACGAATAAGGTCATTTTAAAATCAACATTAAAAACCATAATTCCAAAAGTATAAAATACAATAAAATCCTTACCAATGAAAGAAAATGTATCGTGCCACGGTCCCTCCTCCAACCCTGTGGTGCAACATATATCCCTTTCTCCAAAAATGTACTCAATGGGATCGTAATGTTGCAAACACACACAAGTTGACCTGCTGCGAGGATGAAACAAGTTAGTACACCTCAAACATAAACAAGGTCATTTTAAAATCAGCATGAAAAACCATAATTCCATAAGTATAAAACACATAAAAATCCTTACCAATGAAAGAAAATGTATCGTGCCACGTTCCCCCCTCCCGCCGTGTGGTGCAACAGATGTCCCTTTCTCCAAAAATGTACTCAATGGGATCGTAATGTTGCAACCACGCACAATTTGACCTCTGGTGAGGAAGAAATGAGTTAGTACACTACAAACATGAAAAAGGTCATTGTAAAATCAACATGAAAAACCATAATTCCAAAAGTATAAAACACAAAAAAATCCTTACCAATGAAAGAAAATGTATCGTGCCACGTTCCCTCCTCCCACCCTGTGGTGCAACAGATGTCCCTTTGTCCAAAAATGTACTCAATGGGATCGTAATGTTGCAAACACACACAAGTTGACCTGCTGTGAGGAGGAAACGAGTTAGTACCCTTCAAACATGAAAAAGGTCATTTTAAAATCAACATGAAAAACCATAATTCCAAAAGTATAAAACACAAAAAAAATCCTTACCAACGAAAGAAAATGTATCTTGCCACGTTACCTCCTCCCACCCTGTGATGCAACAGATGTCCCTTTCTCCAAAAATGTACTTATTGGGATCGTAATGTTGCAACCACACACAAGTTGACCTGCTGTGAGGAAGAAACGATTTAGTACACTTCAAACATGATAAAGGTCATTTTAAAATCAACACGAAAAACCATAATTCCAGAAGTATAAAACACAAAAAAATCCTTACCAATGAAAGAAAATGTATCGTGCCACGTTCCCTCCTCCCACCCTGTGGGGCAACAGATGTCCCTTTCTCCAAAAATGTATTCAATGGGATCGTAATGTTGCAACCACACACTAGTTGACCTGCTGTGAGGAAGAAACGAGTTAGTACACTTCAAACATAACAAATATCATTTTAAAGTCAACATGAAAAACCATAATTCCAAAAGTATAAAACAGCAAAAAATCCTTACCAACGAAAGAAAATGTATCGTACCACGTTCCCTCCTCCCACCCTGTGGTGCAACAGATGTCCCTTTCTCCAAAAATGTACTCAATGGGATCGTAATGTTGCAACCACACACAAGTTGACCTGCAGTGAGGAAGAAACGAGTTATTACACTTCAAACACGAAAAAGGTCTTTTTAAAATCAACATGAAAAACCATAATTCCAAAAGTATAAAACACAAAGAAATCCTTACCAATGAAAGATAATGAATCGCGCCACGTTCCCTCCCCCCACCCTGTGGTGCAACAGATGTCCCTTTCTCCAAAAATGTACTCAATGGGATCGTAATGTTGCAACCACACACAAGTTGACCTGCTGTGAGGAAAAAACGAGTTAGTACACTTCAAACATGAAAAAGGTCATTTTAAAGTCAACATTAAAAACCATAATTCCAAAAGTAGAAGACACAAAAAAATCATTACCAATGAATGAAAATGTATCGTGCCACGTTCCCTCCTCCCACCCGGTGGTGCAACAGATGTCCCTTTCTCCAAAAATGTACTCAATGGGATCGTAATGTTGCAACAACACACAAGTTGCCCTGCTGTGAGGAAAAAACGAGTTAGTACACTTCTAACATGAAAAAGGTCATTTTAAAATCAACATGAAAAACCATAATTCCAAAAGTATAAAACACAAAAAAATCCTTACCAATGAAAGAAAACGTATCGTGCCACGTTCCCTCCTCCCACACTGTGGTGCAACAGATGTCCCTTTCTCCAAAAATGAACTCAATGGGATCGTAGTGTTGCAACCACACACAAGTTGACCTGCTGTGAGGAAGAAACGAGTTAATACACTTCAAACATGAAAAAGGTCATTTTAAAATCAACATGAAAAACCATAATTGCAAAAGTATAAAACACAAAAAATCCGTACCAATGAAAGAAAATGTTTCATGCCACGTTCCCTCCTCCCACCCTGTGGTGCAACAGATGCCCCTATCTCCAAATATTTACTCAATGGAATTGTAATGTTGCAACCACACACTAGTTGACTTGCTGTGAGGAACAAACGAGTTAGTACACTTCAAACATGAAAAAGGTCATTTTAAAATCAACATGAAAAACCATAAGTCCAAAAGAATAAAACACAAAAAAATCCTTACCAATGAAAAAAAATGTCTCGTGTCAGGTTCCCTCCTCCCACCCTGTGGTGCAGCAGATGTTTCTTTCTCCAAAAATGTACTCAAGGGGATTGTAATGTTGCAACCACACACAAGTTGACCTGCTGTGAGGAAGAAACGAGTTAGTAAACTTCAAACATGAAAAAGTTCATTTTAAAATCAACATGAAAAACCATAATTTCAAAAGTATTAAAAACACAAAAAAATCATTACCAATGAAGAAAATGTATCGCGCCACGTTTCCTCCTCCCACCCTGTGGTGCAACAGATGTCCCTTTCTCCAAAAATGTACTCAATGGGATCGTAATGTTGCAACCACACACAAGTTGACCTGCTGTGAGGAAGAAACGAGTTAGTACACTTCAAACATGAAGGAGGTCATTTTGAGATCAACATGAAAAACCATTATTCCAAAAGTATAAAACACCAAAAAATCCTTACCAATGAAAGAAAATGTATCGTGCCACGTTCCCATCTCCCACGCTGTGGTGCAACAGATGTCCATTTCTCCATAAATGTACTCAATGTGATTGTAATGTTGCAACCACACACAAGTTGACCTGCTGTGAGGAAGAAACGAGTTAGTACACTTCAAACATGAAAAAGGTCATTTTAAAATCGACATGAAAAACCATAATTCCAAAAGTATAAAACACAAAAAAATCGTTACCAATGAAAGATAATGTATCGCGCCACGTTCCCTCCTCCCACCCTGTGGTGCAACAGATGTCCCTTTCTCCCAAAAAGTACTGAATGGGATCGTAATGTTGAAACCACACACAAGTTGATCTGCTGTGAGGAGGAAACGAGTTAGTACACTTCAAACATGAAAAAGGTCATTTTAAAATCAACATGAAAAACCATAATTCCAAAAGTATGAAACACAAAAAAATTCTTACCAACGAAAGCAAATGTATCGTGCCACGTTCCCTCCACCCGCCCTGTGGTGCAACAGATGTCCCTTTCTCCAAAAATGTACTCAATGGGATCGTAATGTTGCAACCACACACAAGTTGACCTGCTGTGAGGAAGAAACGAGTTAGTACACTTCAAACATGAAAAAGTTCATTTTAAAATCAATATGAAAATCCATAATTCCAAAAGAATAAAACACAAAAAAATCCTTACCATTGAAAGAAAATGTATCGTGCCACGTTCCCTCCTCCCACCCTGTGGTGCAACAGATGTCCCTTTCTCCAAAAATGTACTCAATGGGATCGTAATGTTGCAACCACACACAAGTTGACCTGCTGTGAGGAAGAAACGAGTTAGTACGCTCCAAACATGAAATAGGTCAATTTAAAATAAACATGAAGAACCATAATTCCAAAAGTATAAAACACAAAAAATCCTTACCAATGGAAGAAAATGTATCATGCCACGTTCCCTCCTCCCACCCTGTGGTGCAACAGATGTCCCTTTCTCCAAAAATGTACTCAATGGGATCGTAATGTTGCAACCACATACAAGTTGACCTGCTGTGAGGAAGAAACAAGTTAGTACACTTCAAACATGAAAAAGGTTATTTTAAAAGTCATCATGAAAAACAATTATTCCAAAAGTATAAAACAAAAAAAAATCCTTACCAATGAAAGAAAATGTATCGTGCTACGCTCTCTCCCCCGACCCTGTGGCGCAACAGATGTCCCTTTCTCCAAAAATGTACTCAATGGGATCGTAATGTTGCAACCACTCACAAGTTGACCTGCTGTGATGACGAAACGAGTTAGTACACTTCAAACATGAAAAAGGTCATTTTAAAATCAACATGAAAAACCATAACTCCAAAAGTATTAAACACAAAAAAATCCTTACCAAGGAAAGAAAATGTATCGTGCCACGTTCCCTCCTCCCGCCCTGTGGTGCAACAGATGTCCTTTCTGCAAAAATGTACGCAATGGGATCATAATGTTGCAACCACACACAAGTTGACCTTCTGTGAGGAAGAAACGAGTTAGTACACTTCAAACATGAAAAAGGTCATTTTAAAATCAACATGAAAAACCATAATTCCATAAGTGTAAAACACATAAAAATCCTTACCAACGAAAGAAAATGTATCGTGCCACGTTCCCTCCTCCCGCCCTGTGGTGCAACAGATATCGCTTTCTCCAAAAATGTACTCAATGGGATCGTAATGTTGCAACCACATACAAGTTGACCTGCTGTGAGGAAGAAACGAGTTAGTACACTTCAAACATGAAATAGGTCAATTTAAAATCAACATGAAAAACCATAATTCCAAAAGTATAAAACACAAAAAATCCTTACCAATGAAAGAAAATGTATCGTGCCACGTTCCCTCTATCCCACCCTGTGGTGCAACAGATGTCCCTTTCTCCAAAAATGTACTCAATGGGATCGTAATGTTGCAACCACATACAAGTTGACCTGCTGTGAGGAAGAAACGAGTTAGTACACTTCAAACATGAAAAAGGTCATTTTAAAAGTCAACATGAAAAACAATTATTCCAAAAGTATAAAACACAAAAAAATCCTTACTAATGAAAGAAAATGTATCGTGCTACGCTCTCTCCTCCGACCCTGTGGTGCAACAGATGTCCCTTTCTCCAAAAATGTACTCAATGGGATCATAATGTTGCAACCACACACATGTTGACCTGCTGTGAGGAAGAAACGAGTTAGTACACTTCAAAGATGAAAAAGGTCATTTTAAAATCAACATGAAAAACAATTATTCCAAAAGAATAAAACACAAAAAAATCATTACCAATGAAAGAAAATGTATCGTGCTACGCTCTCTCCTCCGACCCTGTGGTGCAACAGATGTCCCTTTCTCCAAAAATGTACTCAATGGGATCGTAATGTTGCAACCACACACAAGTTGACCTGCTGTGAGGAAGAAACGAGTTAGTACACTTCAAACATGAAAAAGGTCATTTTAAAATCAACATGAAAAACCATAGTTCCATAAGTATAAAACACATAAAAATCCTTACCAATGAAAGAAAATGTATCGTGTCACGTTCCCTCCTCCCGCCCTGTGGTGCAACAGATACCCCTTTCTCCAAAAATGTACTCAATGGGATCGTAATGTTGCAACCACACACAAGTTGACCTGCTGTGAGGAAGAAACGAGATAATACACGTCAAACATGAAAAAGGTCATTTTAAAATCAACATGAAAAACCATAATTCCAAAAGTATAAAACACAAAAAATCCTTACAATGAAAGAAAATGTATCATGCCACGTTCCCTCCTCCCACCCTGTGGGGCAACAGATGCCCCTTTCTCCAAAAATTTATTCAATGGGATCGTAATGTTGTAACCAATCACAAGTTGACCTGCTGTGAGGAAGAAACGAGTTAGTACACTTCAAACATGAAAAATGTCATTTTAAAGTCAACATGAAAAACCATAATTCCAAAAGTATAAAACACCAAAAAATCCTTACCAATGAAAGAAAAATTATCGTGCCACGTTCCCTCCTCCCACCCTGTGATGCAACAAATGTCCCTTTCTCCAAAAATGTACTCAATGGGATCGTAATGTTGCAACCACACACAAGTTGACCTGCTGTGAGGTAGAAACGAGTTAGTACACTTCACACATTAAGAAGGTCATTTTAAAATCAACATGAAAAACCATAATTCCAAAAGTATAAAACACCAAAAAATCCTTACAAATGAAAGATAATGTATCGCGCCACGTTCCCTCCTCCCACCCTGTGGTGCAACAGATGTCCCTTTCTCCCAAAAAGTACTGAATGTGATCGTAATCTTGAAACCACACGCAAGTTGACCTGCTGTGAGGAGGAAACGACTTAGTACACTTCAAACATGAAAAAGGTCATTTTAAAATCAACATGAAAAACCATAATTCCAAAAGTATAAAACACAAAAAAATCCTTACCAACGAAAGAAAATGTATCGTGCCACGTTCCCTCCTCCCGCCCTGTGGTGTAACAGATGTCCTTTCTCCAAAAAAGTATGCAATGGGATCGTAATGTTGCAACCACACACAAGTTGACCTGCTGTGAGGAAGAAACGAGATAGTACACTTCAAACATGAAAAAGGTCACTTTAAAATCAACATGAAAAACCATAATTACAAAAGTATAAAACGCAAAAAAATTCTTACCAATGAAAGAAAATGTATCCTGACACGTTCCCTCCTCCCACCCTGTGGGGCAACAGATGTCCCTTTCTCCAAAAATGTATGCAATGGGATCGTAAAGTTGCAACCACACACAAGTTGACCTGTTGTGAGGAAGAAACGAGATAGTTCACTTCAAACATGAAAAAGGTCATTTTAAAATCAACATGAAAAACCATAATTCCAAAAGTATAAAACGCAAAAAAGTCCTTACCAATGAAAGAAAATGTATCGTGCCACGTTCCCTCCTCCCACCCTGTGGTGCAACAGATGTCCCTTTCTCCAAAAATGTATTCAATGGGATCGTAATGTTGCAACCTCACACATGTTGACCTGCTGTGAGGAAGAAACGAGTTAGTACACTTCAAACATGAAAAAGGTAATTTAACAGTCAACATGAAAAACAATTATTCCAAAAGCATAAAACACAAAAAAATCCTTACCAATGAAAGAAAATGTATCGTACCACGTTCCCTCCTCCCACCCTGTGGTGCAACAGAAGTCCCTTTCTCCAAAAATGTACTCAATGGGATCGTAATGTTGCAACCACATACAAGTTATCCTGCTGTGCGGAAGAAACGAGTTATTACACTTCAAACATGAAAAAGGTCTTTTTAAAATCAACATGAAAAACCATAATTCCAAAAGTATAAAACACAAAAAAATCCTTACCAATGAAAGATAATGAATCGCGCCACGTTCCCTCCTCCCACCCTGTGGTGCAACAGATGTCCCTTTCTCCAAAAATGTACTCAATGGGATCGTAATGTTGCAACAACACACAAGTTGACCTGCTGTGTGGAAGAAACGAGTTAGTACACTTCAAACATGAAAAAGGTCATTTTAAAATCAACATGAAAAACCATAATTCCAAAAGTATAAAACACAAAAAAATCCTTACCGATGAAAGAAAATGTATCGTGCCACGTTCCCTCCTCCCACCCTGTGGGGCAACAGATGTCCCTTTCTCCCAAAAAGTACTGAATGGGATAGTAATGTTGAAACCACACACAAGTTGACCTGCTGTGAGGAGAAAACGAGTTAGTACACTTCAAACATGAAAAATGTCATTTTAAAGTCAACATGAAAAACCATAATTCCAGAAGTATAAAACACAAAAAAATCCCTACCAATGAAAGTAAATGTATCGTGCCACGATCCCTCCTCCAACCCTGTGGTGCAACATATATCCCTTTCTCCAAAAATGTACTCAATGGGATCGTAATGTTGCAAACACAGACAAGTTGACCTGCTGCGAGGATGAAACGAGTTAGTACACTTCAAACATGAAAAAGGTCATTTTAAAATCAACATGAAAAACCATAGTTCCATAAGTATAAAACACATAAAAATCCTTACCAATGAAAGAAAATGTATCGTGTCACGTTCCCTCCTCCCGCCCTGTGGTGCAACAGATACCCCTTTCTCCAAAAATGTACTCAATGGGATCGTAATGTTGCAACCACACACAAGTTGACCTGCTGTGAGGAAGAAACGAGATAATACACGTCAAACATGAAAAAGGTCATTTTAAAATCAACATGAAAAACCATAATTCCAAAAGTATAAAACACAAAAAATCCTTACAATGAAAGAAAATGTATCATGCCACGTTCCCTCCTCCCACCCTGTGGGGCAACAGATGCCCCTTTCTCCAAAAATTTATTCAATGGGATCGTAATGTTGTAACCAATCACAAGTTGACCTGCTGTGAGGAAGAAACGAGTTAGTACACTTCAAACATGAAAAATGTCATTTTAAAGTCAACATGAAAAACCATAATTCCAAAAGTATAAAACACCAAAAAATCCTTACCAATGAAAGAAAATTTATCGTGCCACGTTCCCTCCTCCCACCCTGTGATGCAACAAATGTCCCTTTCTCCAAAAATGTACTCAATGGGATCGTAATGTTGCAACCACACACAAGTTGACCTGCTGTGAGGTAGAAACGAGTTAGTACACTTCACACATTAAGAAGGTCATTTTAAAATCAACATGAAAACCCATAATTCCAAAAGTATAAAACACCAAAAAATCCTTACCAATGAAAGATAATGTATCGCGCCACGTTCCCTCCTCCCACCCTGTGGTGCAACAGATGTCCCTTTCTCCCAAAAAGTACTGAATGTGATCGTAATGTTGAAACCACACGCAAGTTGACCTGCTGTGAGGAGGAAACGACATAGTACACTTCAAACATGAAAAAGGTCATTTTAAAATCAACATGAAAAACCATAATTCCAAAAGTATAAAACACAAAAAAATCCTTACCAACGAAAGAAAATGTATCGTGCCACGTTCCCTCCTCCCGCCCTGTGGTGTAACAGATGTCCTTTCTCCAAAAAAGTATGCAATGGGATCGTAATGTTGCAACCACACACAAGTTGACCTGCTGTGAGGAAGAAACGAGATAGTACACTTCAAACATGAAAAAGGTCACTTTAAAATCAACATGAAAAACCATAATTACAAAAGTATAAAACGCAAAAAAATTCTTACCAATGAAAGAAAATGTATCCTGACACGTTCCCTCCTCCCACCCTGTGGGGCAACAGATGTCCCTTTCTCCAAAAATGTATTCAATGGGATCGTAATGTTGCAACCACACACAAGTTGACCTGTTGTGAGGAAGAAACGAGATAGTTCACTTCAAACATGAAAAAGGTCATTTTAAAATCAACATGAAAAACCATAATTCCAAAAGTATAAAACGCAAAAAAGTCCTTACCAATGAAAGAAAATGTATCCTGCCACGTTCCCTTTTCCCACCCTGTGGGGCAACAGATGTCCCGTTCTCCAAAAATGTATTCAATGGGATCGTAATCTTGCAACCACACACAAGTTGACCTGCTGTGAGGAAGAAACGAGATAGTACAATTCAAACATGAAAAAGGTCATTTTAAAATCAACATGAAAAACCATAATTCCAAAAGTATAAAACGCAAAAAAATCCTTACCAATGAAAGAAAATGTATCGTGCCACGTTCCCTCCTCCCACCCGGTGGTGCAACAGATGTCCCTTTCTCCAAAAATGTACTCAATGGGATCGTAATGTTGCAACCACACACAAGTTGACCTGCTGTGAGGAAAAAACGAGTTAGTACACTTCAAACATGAAAAAGGTCATTTTAAAATCAACATAAAAAACCATAATTCCAAAAGTATAAAACACAAAAAAATCCTTACCAATGAAAGAAAACGTATCGTGCCACGTTCCCTCCTCCCACCCTGTGGTGCAACAGATGTCCCTTTCTCCAAAAATGTACTCAATGGGATCGTAATGTTGCAACCACACACAAGTTGAAGTGCTGTGAGGAAGAAACCAGTTAGTACACTTCAAACATGAAAAAGGTCATTTTAAAATCAACATGAAAAACCATAATTCCAAAAGTATAAAACACCAAAAAATCCTTACCAATGAAAGAAAATGTATCGTGCCACGTTCCCATCTCCCACCCTCTGGTGCAACAGATGTCCATTTCTCCATAAATGTACTCAATGTGATTGTAATGTTGCAACCACACACAAGTTGACCTGCTGTGAGGAAGAAACGAGTTAGTACACTTCAAACATGAAAAAGGTCATTTTAAAATCGACATGAAAAACCATAATTCCAAAAGTATAAAACACAAAAAAATCGTTACCAATGAAAGATAATGTATCGCGCCACGTTCCCTCCTCCCACCCTGTGGTGCAACAGATGTCCCTTTCTCCCAAAAAGTACTCAATGGGATCGTAATGTTGAAACCACACACAAGTTGATCTGATGTGAGGAGGAAACGAGTTAGTACACTTCAAACATGAAAAAGGTCATTTTAAAATCAAAATGAAAAACCATAATTCCAAAAGTACACTCCTGGAAATGGAAAAAAGAACACATTGACACCGGTGTGTCAGACCCACCATACTTGCTCCGGACACTGCGAGAGGGCTGTACAAGCAATGATCACACGCACGGCACAGCGGACACACCAGGAACCGCGGTGTTGGCCGTCGAATGGCGCTAGCTGCGCAGCATTTGTGCACCGCCGCCGTCAGTGTCAGCCAGTTTGCCGTGGCATACGGAGCTCCATCGCAGTCTTTAACACTGGTAGCATGCCGCGACAGCGTGGACGTGAACCGTATGTGCAGTTGACGGACTTTGAGCGAGGGCGTATAGTGGGCATGCGGGAGGCCGGGTGGACGTACCGCCGAATTGCTCAACACGTGGGGCGTGAGGTCTCCACAGTACATCGATGTTGTCGCCAGTGGTCAGCGGAAGGTGCACGTGCCCGTCGACCTGGGACCGGACCGCAGCGACGCACGGATGCACGCCAAGACCGTAGGATCCTACGCAGTGCCGTAGGGGACCGCACCGCCACTTCCCAGCAAATTAGGGACACTGTTGCTCCTGGGGTATCGGCGAGGACCATTCGCAACCATCTCCATGAAGCTGGGCTACGGTCCCGCACACCGTTAGGCCGTATTCCGCTCACGCCCCAACATCGTGCAGCCCGCCTCCAGTGGTGTCGCGACAGGCGTGAATGGAGGGACGAATGGAGACGTGTCGTCTTCAGCGATGAGAGTCCCTTCTGCCTTGGTGCCAATGGTGGTCGTATGCGTGTTTGGCGACGTGAAGGTGAGCGCCACAATCAGGACTGCATACGACCGAGGCACACAGGGCCAACACCCAGCATCATGGTGTGGGGAGCGATCTCCTACACTGGCCGTACACCGCTGGTGATCGTCGAGGGGGCACTGAATAGTGCACAGTACATCCAAACCATCATCGAACCCATCATTCTACCATTCCTAGACCGGCAAGGTAACTTGCTGTTCCAACAGGACAATGCACGTCCGCATGTATCCCGTGCCACCCAACGTGCTCTAGAAGGTGTAAGTCAACTACCATGGCCAGCAAGATCTCCGGATCTGTCCCCCATTGAGCATGTTTGGGACTGGATGAAGCGTCGTCTCACGCGGTCTGCACGTCCAGCACGAACGCTGGTCCAGCTGAGGCGCCAGGTGGAAATGGCTTGGCAAGCCGTTCCACAGGACTACATCCAGCATCTCTACGATCGTCTCCATGGGAGAATAGCAGCCTGCATTGCTGCGAAAGGTGGATATACACTGTACTAGTGCCGACATTGTGCATGCTCTGTTGCCTGTGTCTATGTGCCTGTGGTTCTGTCAGTGTGATCATGTGATGTATCTGACCCCAGGAATGTGTCAATAAAGTTTCCCTTTCCTGGTACAATGAATTCACGGTGTTCTTATTTCAATTTCCAGGAGTGTATAAAACACAAAAAAATCCTTACCAACGAAAGAAAATGTACCGTGCCATGTTCCCTCCTCCCGCCCTGTGGTGCAACAGATGTCCTTTCTCCAAAAATGTATGCAATGGGATCGTAATGTTGCAACCACACACAAGTTGACCTGCTGTGAGGAAGAAACGAGATAGTACACTTCAAACATGAAAAAGGTCATTTTAAAATCAACATGAAAAACCATAATTCCAAAAGTATAAAACACCAAAAAATCCTTACCAATGAAAGATAATGTATCGCGCCACGTTCCCTCCTCCCACCCTGTGGTGCAACAGATGTCCCTTTCTCCCAAAAAGTACTGAATGTGATCGTAATGTTGAAACCACACACAAGTTGACATGCTGTGAGGAGGAAACGACTAAGTACACTTCAAACATGAAAAAGGTCATTTTAAAATCAACATGAAAAACCATAATTCCAAAAGTATAAAACACAAAAAAATCCTTACCAACGAAAGAAAATGTATCGTGCCACGTTCCCTCATCCCGCCCTGTGGTGCAACAGATGTCCTTTCTCCAAAAATGTATGCAATGGGATCGTAATGTTGCAACCACACACAAGTTGACCTGCTGTGAGGAAGAAACGAGATAGTACACTTCAAACATGAAAAAGGTCATTTTAAAATCAACATGAAAAACCATAATTCCAAAAGTATAAAACACAAAAAAATCCTTACCAACGAAAGATAATGTATCGTGCCACGTTCCCTCCTCCCGCCCTGTGGTGCAACAGATGTCCTTTCTCCAAAAATGTATGCAATGGGATCGTAAAGTTGCAACCACACACAAGTTGACCTGTTGTGAGGAGGAAACGAGTTAGTACACTTCAAACATGAAAAATGTCATTTTAAAGTCAACATGAAAAATCATAATTCCAAAAGTATAAAACACAAAAAAATCCTTACCAATGAAAGAAAATTTATCGTGCCACGTTCCCTCCTCCCACCCTGTGGTGCAACAAATGTCCCTTTCTCCAAAAATGTACTCAATGGGATCGTAATGTTGCAACCACACACAAGTTGACCTGCTGTGAGGAAGAAACGAGTTAGTACACTTCACACATTAGGAAGGTCATTTTAAAATCAACATGAAAAACCATAATTCCAAAAGTATAAAACACAAAAAAATCCTTACCAATGAAAGATAATGAATCGCGCCACGTTCCCTCCTCCCACCCTGTGGTGCAACAGATTTCCCTTTCTCCAAAAATGTACTCAATGGGATCGTAATGTTGCAACCACACACAAGTCGACCTGCTGTGAGGAAATAACGAGTTAGTACACTTCAACCATGAAATAGGTCATTTTAAAAGTCAACATGAAAAACAATTATTCCAAAAGTATAAAACACAAAAAAATCCTTACTAATGAAAGAAAATGTATCGTGCTACGCTCTCTCCTCCGACCCTGTGGTGCAACAGATGTCCCTTTCTCCAAAAATGTACTCAATGGGATCGTAATGTTGCAACCACACACATGTTGACCTGCTGTGAGGAAGAAACGAGTTAGTACACTTCAAAGATGAAAAAGGTCATTTTAAAATCAACATGAAAAACAATTATTCCAAAAGAATAAAACACAAAAAAATCATTACCAATGAAAGAAAATGTATCGTGCTACGCTCTCTCCTCCGACCCTGTGGTGCAACAGATGTCCCTTTCTCCAAAAATGTACTCAATGGGATCGTAATGTTGCAACCACACACAAGTTGACCTGCTGTGAGGAAGAAACGAGTTAGTACACTTCAAACATGAAAAAGGTCATTTTAAAATCAACATGAAAAACAATCATTCCAAAAGTATAAAACACAAAAAAATCCTTACCAATGAAAGAAAATGTATCGTGCCACGTTCCCTCCTCCCACCCTGTGGTGCAACAGATGTCCCTTTCTCCAAAAATGTATTCAATGGGATCGTAATGTTGCAACCTCACACATGTTGACCTGCTGTGAGGAAGAAACGAGTTAGTACACTTCAAACATGAAAAAGGTAATTTAACAGTCAACATGAAAAACAATTATTCCAAAAGCATAAAACACAAAAAAATCCTTACCAATGAAAGAAAATGTATCGTACCACGTTCCCTCCTCCCACCCTGTGGTGCAACAGAAGTCCCTTTCTCCAAAAATGTACTCAATGGGATCGTAATGTTGCAACCACATACAAGTTATCCTGCTGTGCGGAAGAAACGAGTTATTACACTTCAAACATGAAAAAGGTCTTTTTAAAATCAACATGAAAAACCATAATTCCAAAAGTATAAAACACAAAAAAATCCTTACCAATGAAAGATAATGTATCGCGCCACGTTCCCTCCTCCCACCCTGTGGTGCAACAGATGTCCCTTTCTCCAAAAATGTACTCAATGGGATCGTAATGTTGCAACAACACACAAGTTGACCTGCTGTGTGGAAAAAACGAGTTAGTACACATCAAACATGAAAAAGGTCATTTTAAAATCAACATGAAAAACCATAATTCCAAAAGTATAAAACACAAAAAAATCCTTACCGATGAAAGAAAATGTATCGTGCCACGTTCCCTCCTCCCACCCTGTGGGGCAACAGATGTCCCTTTCTCCCAAAAAGTACTGAATGGGATAGTAATGTTGAAACCACACACAAGTTGACCTGCTGTGAGGAGAAAACGAGTTAGTACACTTCAAACATGAAAAATGTCATTTTAAAGTCAACATGAAAAACCATAATTCCAGAAGTATAAAACACAAAAAAATCCCTACCAATGAAAGTAAATGTATCGTGCCACGATCCCTCCTCCAACCCTGTGGTGCAACATATATCCCTTTCTCCAAAAATGTACTCAATGGGATCGTAATGTTGCAAACACAGACAAGTTGACCTGCTGCGAGGATGAAACGAGTTAGTACACTTCAAACATGAAAAAGGTCATTTTAAAATCAACATGAAAAACCATAGTTCCATAAGTATAAAACACATAAAAATCCTTACCAATGAAAGAAAATGTATCGTGTCACGTTCCCTCCTCCCGCCCTGTGGTGCAACAGATACCCCTTTCTCCAAAAATGTACTCAATGGGATCGTAATGTTGCAACCACACACAAGTTGACCTGCTGTGAGGAAGAAACGAGATAATACACGTCAAACATGAAAAAGGTCATTTTAAAATCAACATGAAAAACCATAATTCCAAAAGTATAAAACACAAAAAATCCTTACAATGAAAGAAAATGTATCATGCCACGTTCCCTCCTCCCACCCTGTGGGGCAACAGATGCCCCTTTCTCCAAAAATTTATTCAATGGGATCGTAATGTTGTAACCAATCACAAGTTGACCTGCTGTGAGGAAGAAACGAGTTAGTACACTTCAAACATGAAAAATGTCATTTTAAAGTCAACATGAAAAACCATAATTCCAAAAGTATAAAACACCAAAAAATCCTTACCAATGAAAGAAAATTTATCGTGCCACGTTCCCTCCTCCCACCCTGTGATGCAACAAATGTCCCTTTCTCCAAAAATGTACTCAATGGGATCGTAATGTTGCAACCACACACAAGTTGACCTGCTGTGAGGTGGAAACGAGTTAGTACACTTCACACATTAAGAAGGTCATTTTAAAATCAACATGAAAAACCATAATTCCAAAAGTATAAAACACCAAAAAATCCTTACCAATGAAAGATAATGTATCGCGCCACGTTCCCTCCTCCCACCCTGTGGGGCAACAGATGTCCCTTTCTCCAAAAATGTATTCAATGGGATCGTAATGTTGCAACCACACACAAGTTGACCTGTTGTGAGGAAGAAACGAGATAGTTCACTTCAAACATGAAAAAGGTCATTTTAAAATCAACATGAAAAACCATAATTCCAAAAGTATAAAACGCAAAAAAATCCTTACCAATGAAAGAAAATGGATCCTGCCACGTTCCCTTTTCCCACCCTGTGGGGCAACAGATGTCCCTTTCTCCAAAAATGTATTCAATGGGATCGTAATGTTGCAACCACACACAAGTTGACCTGCTGTGAGGAAGAAACGAGATAGTACAATTCAAACATGAAAAAGGTCATTTTAAAATCAACATGAAAAACCATAATTCCAAAAGTATAAAACGCAAAAAAATCCTTACCAATGAAAGAAAATGTATCGTGCCACGTTCCCTCCTCCCACCCGGTGGTGCAACAGATGTCCCTTTCTCCAAAAATGTACTCAATGGGATCGTAATGTTGCAACCACACACAAGTTGACCTGCTGTGAGGAAAAAACGAGTTAGTACACTTCAAACATGAAAAAGGTCATTTTAAAATCAACATAAAAAACCATAATTCCAAAAGTATAAAACACAAAAAAATCCTTACCAATGAAAGAAAACGTATCGTGCCACGTTCCCTCCTCCCACCCTGTGGTGCAACAGATGTCCCTTTCTCCAAAAATGTACTCAATGGGATCGTAATGTTGCAACCACACACAAGTTGAAGTGCTGTGAGGAAGAAACCAGTTAGTACACTTCAAACATGAAAAAGGTCATTTTAAAATCAACATGAAAAACCATAGTTCCAAAAGTATAAAACACCAAAAAATCCTTACCAATGAAAGAAAATGTATCGTGCCACGTTCCCATCTCCCACCCTCTGGTGCAACAGATGTCCATTTCTCCATAAATGTACTCAATGTGATTGTAATGTTGCAACCACACACAAGTTGACCTGCTGTGAGGAAGAAACGAGTTAGTACACTTCAAACATGAAAAAGGTCATTTTAAAATCGACATGAAAAACCATAATTCCAAAAGTATAAAACACAAAAAAATCGTTACCAATGAAAGATAATGTATCGCGCCACGTTCCCTCCTCCCACCCTGTGGTGCAACAGATGTCCCTTTCTCCCAAAAAGTACTCAATGGGATCGTAATGTTGAAACCACACACAAGTTGATCTGCTGTGAGGAGGAAACGAGTTAGTACACTTCAAACATGAAAAAGGTCATTTTAAAATCAAAATGAAAAACCATAATTCCAAAAGTACACTCCTGGAAATGGAAAAAAGAACACATTGACACCGGTGTGTCAGACCCACCATACTTGCTCCGGACACTGCGAGAGGGCTGTACAAGCAATGATCACACGCACGGCACAGCGGACACACCAGGAACCGCGGTGTTGGCCGTCGAATGGCGCTAGCTGCGCAGCATTTGTGCACCGCCGCCGTCAGTGTCAGCCAGTTTGCCGTGGCATACGGAGCTCCATCGCAGTCTTTAACACTGGTAGCATGCCGCGACAGCGTGGACGTGAACCGTATGTGCAGTTGACGGACTTTGAGCGAGGGCGTATAGTGGGCATGCGGGAGGCCGGGTGGACGTACCGCCGAATTGCTCAACACGTGGGGCGTGAGGTCTCCACAGTACATCGATGTTGTCGCCAGTGGTCAGCGGAAGGTGCACGTGCCCGTCGACCTGGGACCGGACCGCAGCGACGCACGGATGCACGCCAAGACCGTAGGATCCTACGCAGTGCCGTAGGGGACCGCACCGCCACTTCCCAGCAAATTAGGGACACTGTTGCTCCTGGGGTATCGGCGAGGACCATTCGCAACCGTCTCCATGAAGCTGGGCTACGGTCCCGCACACCGTTAGGCCGTATTCCGCTCATGCCCCAACATCGTGCAGCCCGCCTCCAGTGGTGTCGCGACAGGCGTGAATGGAGGGACGAATGGAGACGTGTCGTCTTCAGCGATGAGAGTCCCTTCTGCCTTGGTGCCAATGGTGGTCGTATGCGTGTTTGGCGACGTGAAGGTGAGCGCCACAATCAGGACTGCATACGACCGAGGCACACAGGGCCAACACCCAGCATCATGGTGTGGGGAGCGATCTCCTACACTGGCCGTACACCGCTGGTGATCGTCGAGGGGGCACTGAATAGTGCACAGTACATCCAAACCGTCATCGAACCCATCATTCTACCATTCCTAGACCGGCAAGGTAACTTGCTGTTCCAACAGGACAATGCACGTCCGCATGTATCCCGTGCCACCCAACGTGCTCTAGAAGGTGTAAGTCAACTACCATGGCCAGCAAGATCTCCGGATCTGTCCCCCATTGAGCATGTTTGGGACTGGATGAAGCGTCGTCTCACGCGGTCTGCACGTCCAGCACGAACGCTGGTCCAGCTGAGGCGCCAGGTGGAAATGGCTTGGCAAGCCGTTCCACAGGACTACATCCAGCATCTCTACGATCGTCTCCATGGGAGAATAGCAGCCTGCATTGCTGCGAAAGGTGGATATACACTGTACTAGTGCCGACATTGTGCATGCTCTGTTGCCTGTGTCTATGTGCCTGTGGTTCTGTCAGTGTGATCATGTGATGTATCTGACCCCAGGAATGTGTCAATAAAGTTTCCCTTTCCGGGTACAATGAATTCACGGTGTTCTTATTTCAATTTCCAGGAGTGTATAAAACACAAAAAAATCCTTACCAACGAAAGAAAATGTACCGTGCCATGTTCCCTCCTCCCGCCCTGTGGTGCAACAGATGTCCTTTCTCCAAAAATGTATGCAATGGGATCGTAATGTTGCAACCACACACAAGTTGACCTGCTGTGAGGAAGAAACGAGATAGTACACTTCAAACATGAAAAAGGTCATTTTAAAATCAACATGAATAACCATAATTCCAAAAGTATAAAACACAAAAAAATCCTTACCAATGAAAGATAATGTATCGCGCCACGTTCCCTCCTCCCACCCTGTGGTGCAACAGATGTCCCTTTCTCCCAAAAAGTACTGAATGTGATCGTAATGTTGAAACCACACACAAGTTGACATGCTGTGAGGAGGAAACGACTAAGTACACTTCAAACATGAAAAAGGTCATTTTAAAATCAACATGAAAAACCATAATTCCAAAAGTATAAAACACAAAAAAATCCTTACCAACGAAAGAAAATGTATCGTGCCACGTTCCCTCATCCCGCCCTTTGGTGCAACAGATGTCCTTTCTCCAAAAATGTATGCTATGGGATCGTAATGTTGCAACCACACACAAGTTGACCTGCTGTGAGGAAGAAACGAGATAGTACACTTCAAACATGAAAAAGGTCATTTTAAAATCAACATGAAAAACCATAATTCCAAAAGTATAAAACACAAAAAAATCCTTACCAACGAAAGAAAATGTATCGTGCCACGTTCCCTCCTCCCGCCCTGTGGTGCAACAGATGTCCTTTCTCCAAAAATGTATGCAATGGGATCGTAAAGTGGCAACCACACACAAGTTGACCTGCTGTGAGGAAGAAACGAGTTAGTACACTTCAAACATGAAAAATGTCATTTTAAAGTCAACATGAAAAATCATAATTCCAAAAGTATAAAACACAAAAAAATCCTTACCAATGAAAGAAAATTTATCGTGCCACGTTCCCTCCTCCCACCCTGTGGTGCAACAAATGTCCCTTTCTCCAAAAATGTACTCAATGGGATCGTAATGTTGCAACCACACACAAGTTGACCTGCTGTGAGGAAGAAACGAGTTAGTACACTTCACACATTAGGAAGGTCATTTTAAAATCAACATGAAAAACCATAATTCCAAAAGTATAAAACACAAAAAAATCCTTACCAATGAAAGATAATGAATCGCGCCACGTTCCCTCCTCCCACCCTGTGGTGCAACAGATTTCCCTTTCTCCAAAAATGTACTCAATGGGATCGTAATGTTGCAACCACACACAAGTCGACCTGCTGTGAGGAAACAACGAGTTAGTACACTTCAACCATGAAATAGGTCATTTTAAAATCAACATGAAAAACCATAATTCCAAAAGTATAAAACACGAAACAGTCCTTACCAATGAAAGAAAATGTATCGTGCCACGTTCCCTCCTCCCACCCAGTGGTGCAACGGATGTCCCTTTCTCCAAAAATGTACTCAATGGGATCGTAATGTTGCAACCACACACAAGTTGACCTGCTGTGAGGAAAAAACGAGTTAGTACACTTCAAACATGAAAAAGATCATTTTAAAATCAACATAAAAAACCATAATTCCAAAAGTATAAAACACAAAAAAAACCTTACCAATGAAAGAAAACGTATCGTACCACGTTCCCTCCTCCCACCCTGTGGTGCAACAGATGTCCCTTTCTCGAAAAATGTACTCAATGGGATCGTAATGTTGCAACCACACACAAGTTGAAGTGCTGTGAGGCAGAAACCAGTTAGTACACTTCAAACATGAAAAAGGTCATTTTAAAATCGACAAGAAAAACCATAATTCCAAAAGTATAAAACACAAAAAAATCCTTACCAATGAAAGAAAATGTATCGTGCCACGTTCCCATCTCCCACCCTGTGGTGCAACAGATGTCCATTTCTCCATAAATGTACTCAATGTGATTGTAATGTTGCTACCACACACAAGTTGACCTGCTGTGAGGAAGAAACGAGTTAGTACACTTCAAACATGAAAAAGGTCATTTTAAAATCGACATGAAGAACCATAATTCCAAAAGTATAAAACACAAAAAAATCCTTACCAATGAAAGAAAATGTATCGTGCCAGGTACCCTCCCCCCACCCTGTGGTGCAACAGATGTCCCTTTCTCCAAAAATGTACTCAGTGGGATCGTAATGTTGCAACCACACACAAGTTGAAGTGCTGTGAGGAAGAAACCAGTTAGTACACTTCAAACAAGAAAAAGGTCATTTTAAAATCAACAAGAAAAACCATAATTCCAAAAGTATAAAACACCAAAAAATCCGTACCAATGAAAGAAAATGTATCGTGCCACGTTCCCATCTCCCACCCTGTGGTGCAACAGATGTCCATTTCTCCATAAATGTACTCAATGTGATTGTAATGTTGCAACCACACACTAGTTGACCTGCTGTGAGGAAGAAACGAGTTAGTAAACTTCAAACATGAAAAAGGTCATTTTAAAATCGACATGAAAAACCATAATTCCAAAAGTATAAAACAAAAAAAAATCCTTACCAACGAAAGATAAAGTATCGCGCCACGTTCCCTCCTCCCACCCTGTGGTGCAACAGATGTCCCTTTCTCCCAAAAAGTACTGAATGTGATCGTAATGTTGAAACCACACACAAGTTGACCTGCTGTGAGGAGGAAACGACTTAGTACACTTCAAACATGAAAAAGGTCATTTTAAAATCAACATGAAAAACCATAATTCCAAAAGTATAAAACACAAAAAAATCCTTACCAACGAAAGAAAATGTATCGTGCCACGTTCCCACCTTCCGCCCTGTGGTGCAACAGATGTCCTTTCTCCAAAAATGTACTCAATGGGATCGTAATGTTGCAACCACACACAAGTTGACCTGCTGTGAGGAAGAAACGAGATAGTACACTTCAAACATGAAAAAGGTCATTTTAAAATCAACATGAAAAACCATAATTCCAAAAGTATAAAACACAAAAAAATCCTTACCAACGAAAGAAAATGTATAGTGCCACGTTCCCTCCTCCCGCCCTGTGGTGCAACAGATGTCCTTTCTCCAAAAATGTATGCAATGGGATCGTAATGTTGCAACCACACACAAGTTGACCTGCTGTGAGGAAGAAACGAGTTAGTTCACTTCAAACATGAAAAATGTCATTTTAAAGTCAACATGAAAAACCATAATTCCAAAAGTATAAAACACAAAAAAATCCTTACCAATGAAAGATAATGTATCGCGCCACGTTCCCTCCTCCCACCCTGTGGTACAACAGATGTCCCTTTCTCCCAAAAAGTACTGAATGTGATCGTAATGTTGCAACCACACACAAGTTGACCTGCTGTGAGGAGGAAACGACTAAGTACACTTCAAACATGAAAAAGGTCATTTTAAAATCAACATGAAAAACCATAATTCCAAAAGTATAAAACACAAAAAAATCCTTACCAACGAAAGAAAATGTATCGTGCCACGTTCCCTCCTCCCGCCCTGTGGTGCAACAGATGTCCTTTCTCCAAAAATGTATGCAATGGGATCGTAATGTTGCAACCACACACAAGTTGAAGTGCTGTGAGGCAGAAACCAGTTAGTACACTTCAAACATGAAAAAGGTCATTTTAAAATCGACAAGAAAAACCATAATTCCAAAAGTATAAAACACAAAAAAATCCTTACCAATGAAAGAAAATGTATCGTGCCACGTTCCCAGCTCCCACCCTGTGGTGCAACAGATGTCCATTTCTCCATAAATGTACTCAATGTGATTGTAATGTTGCTACCACACACAAGTTGACCTGCTGTGAGGAAGAAACGAGTTAGTACACTTCAAACATGAAAAAGGTCATTTTAAAATCGACATGAAAAACCATAATTCCAAAAGTATAAAACACGAAAAAGTCCTTACCAATGAAAGAAAATGTATCGTGCCACGTTCCCTCCTCCCACCCTGTGGTGCAACGGATGTCCCTTTCACCAAAAATGTACTCAATGGGATCGTAATGTTGCAACCACACACTAGTTGACCTGCTGTGAGGAAGAAACGAGTTAGTACACTTCAAACATGAAAAAGGTCATTTTAAAATCAACATGAAAAACTATAATACCAAAAGTATAAAACACAAAAAAATCCTTACCAATGAATGAAAATGTATCGTGCCAGGTACCTTCCCCCCACCCTGTGGTGCAACAGATGTCCCTTTCTCCAAAAATGTACTCAATGGGATCGTAATGTTGCAACCACACACAAGTTGAAGTGCTGTGAGGAAGAAACCAGTTAGCACACTTCAAACAAGAAAAAGGTCATTTTAAAATCAACATGAAAAACCATAATTCCAAAAGTATAAAACACCAAAAAATCCTTACCAATGAAAGAAAATGTATCGTGCCACGTTCCCATCTCCCACCCTGTGGTGCAACAGATGTCCATTTCTCCATAAATGTACTCAATGTGATTGTAATGTTGCAAACACACACAAGTTCACCTGCTGTGAGGAAGAAACAAGTTAGTACACTTCAAACATGAAAAAGGTCATTTTAAAATCGACATGAAAAACCATAATTCCAAAAGTATAAAACACAAAAAAATCCTTACCAATGAAAGATAAAGTATCGCGCCACGTTCCCTCCTCCCACCCTGTGGTGCAACAGATGTCTCTTTCTCCCAAAAAGTACTGAATGTGATCGTAATGTTGAAACCACACACAAGTTGACCTGCTGTGAGGAGGAAACGACTTAGTACACTTCAAACATGAAAAAGGTCATTTTAAAATCAACATGAAAAACCATAATTCCAAAAGTAAAACACAAAAAAATCCTTACCAACGAAAGAAAATGTATCGTGCCACGTTCCCACCTCCCGCCCTGTGGTGCAACAGATGTCCTTTCTCCAAAAATGTATGCAATGGGATCGTAATGTTGCAACCACACACAAGTTGACCTGCTGTGAGGAAGAAACGAGTTAGTTCACTTCAAACATGAAAAATGTCATTTTAAAGTCAACATGAAAAACCATAATTCCAAAAGTATAAAACACAAAAAAATCCTTACCAACGAAAGATAATGTATCGCGCCACGTTCCCTCCTCCCACCCTGTGGTACAACAGATGTCCCTTTCTCCCAAAAAGTACTGAATGTGATCGTAATGTTGCAACCACACACAAGTTGACCTGCTGTGAGGAGGAAACGACTAAGTACACTTCAAACATGAAAAAGGTCATTTTAAAATCAACATGAAAAACCATAATTCCAAAAGTATAAAACACAAAAAAATCCTTACCAACGAAAGAAAATGTATCGTGCCACGTTCCCTCCTCCCGCCCTGTGGTGCAACAGATGTCCTTTCTCCAAAAATGTATGCAATGGGATCGTAATGTTGCAACCACACACAAGTTGAAGTGCTGTGAGGCAGAAACCAGTTAGTACACTTCAAACATGAAAAAGGTCATTTTAAAATCGACAAGAAAAACCATAATTCCAAAAGTATAAAACACAAAAAAATCCTTACCAATGAAAGAAAATGTATCGTGCCACGTTCCCATCTCCCACCCTGTGGTGCAAGAGATGTCCATTTCTCCATAAATGTACTCAATGTGATTGTAATGTTGCTACCACACACAAGTTGACCTGCTGTGAGGAAGAAACGAGTTAGTACACTTCAAACATGAAAAAGGTCATTTTAAAATCGACATGAAAAACCATAATTCCAAAAGTATAAAACACAAAAAAATCCTTACCAACGAAAGAAAATGTATCGTGCCACGTTCCCTCCTCCCGCCCTGTGGTGCAACAGATGTCCTTTCTCCAAAAATGTATGCAATGGGATCGTAATGTTGCAACCACACACAAGTTGACCTGCTGTGAGGAAGAAACGAGATAATACACTTCAAACATGAAAAAGGTCATTTTAAATCAACATGAAAAACCATAATTCCAAAAGTATAAAACACAAAAAAATCCTTACAATGGAAGAAAATGTATCGTGCCACGTTCCATCCTCCCACCATGTGGGGCAACAGATGCCCCTTTCTCCAAAAATGTATTCAATGGGATCGTATTGTTGCAACCACACACAAGTTGACCTGCTGTGAGGAAGAAACTAGTTAGTTCACTTCAAACATGAAAAATGTCATTTTAAAGTCAACATGAAAAACCATAATTCCAAAAGTATAAAACACCAAAAAATCCTTACCAATGAAAGAAAATTTATCGTGCCACGTTCCCTCCTCCCACCCTGTGGTGCAACAAATGTCCCTTTCTCCAAAAATGTACTCAATGGGATTGTAATGTTGCAACCACACACAAGTTGACCTGCTGTGAGGAAGAAACGAGTTAGTACACTTCACACATTAAGAAGGTCATTTTAAAATCAACATGAAAAACCATAATTCCAAAAGTATAAAACACAAAAAAATCGTTACCAACGAAAGAAAATGTATCGTGCCACGTTCCCTCCTCCCGCCCTGTGGTGCAACAGATGTCCTTTCTCCAAAAATGTACTCAATGGGATCGTAATGTTGCAACCACACACAAGTTGACCTGCTGTGAGGAAAAAACGAGTTAGTACACTTCAAACATGAAAAAGGTCATTTTAAAATCAACATAAAAAACCATAATTCCAAAAGTATAAAACACAAAAAAATCCTTACCAATGAAAGAAAACGTATTGTGCCACGTTCCCTCCTCCCACCCTGTGGTGCAACAGATGTCCCTTTCTCCAAAAATGTACTCAATGGGATCGTAATGTTGTAACCACACACTACTTGACCTGCTGTGAGGAACAAACGAGTTGGTACACTTCAAACATGAAAAAGGTCATTTTAAAATCAACATGAAAAACTATAATTCCAAAAGTATAAAACACAAAAAAATCCTTACCAATGAAAGAAAACGTATTGTGCCACGTTCCCTCCTCCCACCCTGTGGTGCAACAGATGTCCCTTTCTCCAAAAATGTACTCAATGGGATCGTAATGTTGTAACCACACACAAGTTGACCTGCTGTGAGGAAAAAACGAGTTAGTACACTTCAAACATGAAAAAGGTCATTTTAAAATCAACATAAAAAACCATAATTCCAAAAGTATAAAACACAAAAAAATCCTTACCAATGAAAGAAAACGTATTGTGCCACGTTCCCTCCTCCCACCCTGTGGTGCAAGAGATGTCCATTTCTCCATAAATGTACTCAATGTGATTGTAATGTTGCAACCACACACAAGTTGACCTGCTGTGAGGAAGAAACGAGTTAGTACACTTCAAACATGAAAAAGGTCATTTTAAAATCGACATGAAAAACCATAATTCCAAAAGTATAAAACACAAAAAAATCCTTACCAACGAAAGATAAAGTATCGCGCCACGTTCTCTCCTCCCACCCTGTGGTGCAACAGATGTCTCTTTCTCCCAAAAAGTACTGAATGTGATCGTAATGTTGAAACCACACACAAGTTGACCTGCTGTGAGGAGGAAACGACTTAGTACACTTCAAACATGAAAAAGGTCATTTTAAAATCAACATGAAAAACCATAATTCCAAAAGTATAAAACACAAAAAAATCCTTACCAACGAAAGAAAATGTATCGTGCCACGTTCCCACCTCCCGCCCTGTGGTGCAACAGATGTCCTTTCTCCAAAAATGTAAGCAATGGGATCGTAATGTTGCAACCACACACAAGTTGACCTGCTGTGAGGAAGAAACGAGATAGTACACTTCAAACATGAAAAAGGTCATTTTAAAATCAACATGAAAAACCATAATTCCAAAAGTATAAAACACAAAAAAATCCTTACCAACGAAAGAAAATGTATCGTGCCACGTTCCCTCCTCCCGCCCTGTGGTGCAACAGATGTCCTTTCTCCAAAAATGTATGCAATGGGATCGTAATGTTGCAACCACACACAAGTTGACCTGCTGTGAGGAAGAAACGAGATAATACACTTCAAACATGAAAAAGGTCATTTTAAATCAACATGAAAAACCATAATTCCAAAAGTATAAAACACAAAAAAATCCTTACAATGGAAGAAAATGTATCGTGCCACGTTCCCTCCTCCCACCCTGTGGGGCAACAGATGCCCCTTTCTCCAAAAATGTATTCAATGGGATCGTATTGTTGCAACCACACACAAGTTGACCTGCTGTGAGGAAGAAACGAGTTAGTTCACTTCAAACATGAAAAATGTCATTTTAAAGTCAACATGAAAAACCATAATTCCAAAAGTATAAAACACCAAAAAATCCTTACCAATGAAAGAAAATTTATCGTGCCACGTTCCCTCCTCCCACCCTGTGGTGCAACAAATGTCCCTTTCTCCAAAAATGTACTCAATGGGATTGTAATGTTGCAACCACACACAAGTTGACCTGCTGTGAGGAAGAAACGAGTTAGTACACTTCACACATTAAGAAGGTCATTTTAAAATCAACATGAAAAACCATAATTCCAAAAGTATAAAACACAAAAAAATCCTTACCAACGAAAGAAAATGTATCGTGCCACGTTCCCTCCTCCCGCCCTGTGGTGCAACAGATGTCCTTTCTCCAAAAATGTACTCAATGGGATCGTAATGTTGCAACCACACACAAGTTGACCTGCTGTGAGGAAAAAACGAGTTAGTACACTTCAAACATGAAAAAGGTCATTTTAAAATCAACATAAAGAACCATAATTCCTAAAGTATAAAACACAAAAAAATCCTTACCAATGAAAGAAAACGTATTGTGCCACGTTCCCTCCTCCCACCCTGTGGTGCAACAGATGTCCCTTTCTCCAAAAATGTACTCAATGGGATCGTAATGTTGTAACCACACACTAGTTGACCTGCTGTGAGGAACAAACGAGTTGGTACACTTCAAACATGAAAAAGGTCATTTTAAAATCAACATGAAAAACTACAATTCCAAAAGTATAAAACACAAAAAAATCCTTACCAATGAAAGAAAATGTATCGTGCCAGGTTCCCTCCCCCACCCTGTGGTGCAACAGATGTCCCTTTCTCCAAAAATGTACTCAATGGGATCGTAATGTTGCAACCACACAGAAGTTGAAGTACTGTGAGGAAGAAACCAGTTAGTACACTTCAAACATGAAAAAGGTCATTTTAATATCAACATGAAAAACCATAATTCCAAAAGTATAAAACACAAAAAAATCCTTACCAACGAAAGAAAATTTATCGTGCCACGTTCCCTCCTCCCACCCGGTGGTGCAACAGATGTCCCTTTCTCCAAAAATGTACTCAATGGGATCGTAATGTTGCAACAACACACAAGTTGACCTGCTGTGAGGAAAAAACGAGTTAGTACACTTCAAACATGAAAAAGCTCATTTTAATTTCAACATGAAAAACCATAATTCCAAAAGTATAAAACACAAAAAAATCCTTACCAATGAAAGAAAACGTATCGTGCCACGTTCCCTCCTCCCACCCTGTGGTGCAACAGATCTCCCTTACTCCAAAAATGTACTCAAAGGGGATCGTAATGTTGCAACAACACACAAGTTGACCTGCTGTGAGGAAGAAACGTGTTAGTACACTTCAAACATGAAAAAGGTCATTTTAAAATCAACATTAAAAACCATAATTCCAAAAGTAAAAAACACAAAAAAATCCGTACCAATGAGAGAAAATGTATCATGCCACGTTCCTTCCCCCATCCTGTGGTGCAACAGATGACCCTTTCTCCAAAAATGTACTCAATGGGATCGTAATGTTGCAACCACACACTAGTTGACCTGCTGTGAGGAACAAGCGAGTTAGTACACTTCAAACATGAAAAAGGTCATTTTAAAATCAACATGAAGAACCATAATTCCAAAAGTATAAAACACAAAAAAATCCTTACCAATGAAAGAAAATGTATCGTGCCAGGTTCCCTCCTCCCACCCTGTGGTGCAGGAGGTGTTTCTTACTCCAAAAATGTACTCAAGGGGATTGTAATGCTGCAACCACACACAAGTTGACCTGCTGTGAAGAAGAAACGAGTTAGTAAACTTCAAACATGAAAAAGTTCATTTTAAAAATGATCATGAAAAACCATAATTCCAAAAGTATAAAACACAAAAAAATCCTTACCAATGAAGAAAATGTATCATGCCACGTTTCCTCCTCCAACCCTGTGGTGCAACAGATGTACATTTCTCGATAAATGTACTCAATGGGATTGTAATGTTGCAACCACACACAAGTTGACCTGCTGTGAGGAAGAAACGAGTTAGTACACTTCAAACATGTAAAAGGTCATTTTAAAATCGACATGAAAAACCATAATTCCAAAAGTATAAAACACAAATAAATCCTTACCAACGATAGAAAATGTATCGTGCCACGTTCCCTCCTCCCGCCCTGTGGTGCAACAGATGTCCTTTCTACAAAAATGTACGCAATGGGATCGTAATGTTGCAACCACACACAAGTTGACCTGCTGTGAGGACGAAACAAGTTAGTGCACTTCAAACATGAAAAATGTCATTTAAAAGTCAACAGGAAAAACCATAATTCCAAAAGTATAAAACACCAAAAAATCCTTACCAATGAAAGATAATGTATCTTACCACGTTCCCTCCTCCCACCCTGTGGTGCAACAGATGTCCCTTTCTCCAAAAATGTACTCAATGGGATCGTAATGTTGCAACCACACACAAGTTGACCTGCAGTGAGGAAGAAACGAGTTAGTACACTTAAACATGAAAAAGGTCATTTTAAAATCGACATGAAAAACCATAATTCCAAAAGTATAAAACACAAATAAATCCTTACCAACGATAGAAAATGTATCGTGCCACGATCCCTCCTCCCGCCCTGTGGTGCAACAGATGTCCTTTCTCCAAAAATGTACGCAATGGGATCGTAATGTTGCAACCACACACAAGTTGACCTGCTGTGAGGACGAAACAAGTTAGTGCACATCAAACATGAAAAATGTCATTTAAAAGTCAACATGAAAAACCATAATTCCAAAAGTATAAAACACAAAAAAATACTTACCAATGAAGAAAATGTATCATGCCACGTTTTCTCCTCCAACCCTGTGGTGCAACAGATGTACATTTCTCGATAAATGTACTCAATGGGATTGTAATGTTGCAACCACACACAAGTTGACCTGCTGTGAGGAAGAAACGAGTTAGTACACTTCAAACATGTAAAAGGTAATTTTAAAATCGACATGAAAAACCATAATTCCAAAAGTATGAAACACAAATAAATCCTTACCAACGATAGAAAATGTATCGTGCCACGTTCCCTCCTCCCGCCCTGTGGTGCAACAGATGTCCTTTCTCCAAAAATGTACGCAATGGGATCGTAATGTTGCAACCACACACAAGTTGACCTGCTGTGAGGACGAAACAAGTTAGTGCACTTCAAACATGAATAATGTCATTTAAAAGTCAACATGAAAAACCATAATTCCAAAAGTATAAAACACCAAAAAATCCTTACCAATGAAAGATAATGTATCGTGCCACGTTCCCTTCTCCCACCCTGTGGTGCAACAGATGTCCCTTTCTCCAAAAATGTACTCAATGTGATCGTAATGTTGTGGCCACACACAAGTTGATCTGCAGTGAGGAAGAAACGAGTTAGTACACTTAAACATGAAAAAGGTCATTTTAAAATCAACATGAAAAACAATAATTCCAAAAGTATAAAACACAAAAAAATCCTTACCAATGAAAGAAAATTTATCGTGCCACGTTCCCTCCTCCCACCCTGTGGTGCCACAGATATCCCTTTCTCCAAAAATGTACTCAATGGGATCGTAATGTTGCAACCACACACAAGTTGACCTGCTGTGAGAAAGAAACGAGTTAGTACGCTTCAAACATGAAGAAGGTCATTTTAAAATCATCATGAAAAACCATAATTCCAAAAGTATAAAACACCAAAAAATCCTTACCAATGAAAGAAAATGTATCGTGCCACGTTCCCTTCTCCCACCCTGTGGTGCAACAGATGTCCATTTCTTCAAAAATGTACTCAATGGGATTGTAATGTTGCAACCACACACAAGTTGACCTGCAGTGAGGAAGAAACGAGTTAGTACACTTCAAACATGAAAAAGGTCATTTTAAAATCGACATGAAAAACCATAATTCCAAAAGTATAAAACAACAAAAAATCCTTAACAATGAAAGATAATGTATCGCGCCACGTTCCCTCCTCCCACCCTGTGGTGCAACAGATGTCCCTTTCTCCCAAAAAGTACTGAATGTGATCGTAATGTTGAAACAACACACAAGTTGACCTGCTGTGAGGAAGAAACGAGTTAGTACACTTCAAAAATGAAAAAGGTCATTTTAAAATCAACATGAAAAACCATAATTCCAAAAGTATAAAACGCAAAAAAATCCTTACCAATGAAAGAAAATGTATCGTGCCACGTCCCCTCGTCCCACCCTGTGGGGCAACAGATGTCCCTTTCTCCAAAAATGTATTCAATGGGATCGTAATATTGCAACCACACACAAGTTGATCTGCTGTGAGGAAGAAACGAGATAGTACATTTCAAACATGAAAAATATCATTTTACAGTCAACATGAAAAACCATAATTCCAAAAGTATAAAACACCAAAAAATCCTTACCAATGAAAGAAAATGTATCGTACCACGTTCCCTCCTCCCACCCTGTGGTGCAACAGATGTCCCTTTCTCCAAAAATGTACTCAATGGGATCGTAATGTTGCAACCACAAACAAGTTGACCTGCAGTGAGGAAGAAACGAGTTAGTACACTTCAAACATGAAAAAGGTCATTTTAAAATCAACATGAAAAACCATAATTCCAAAAGTATAAAACACAAAAAAATCCTTACCAATGAAAGATAATGAATCGTGCCACGTTCCCTCCTCCCACCCTGTGGTGCAACAGATGTCCCTTTCTCCAAAAATATACTCAATGGGATCGTAATGTTGCAACCACACACATGTTGACCTGCTGTGAGGAACAAACGAGTTGGTACACTTCAAACATGAAAAAGGTCATTTTAAAATCAACATGAAAAACTCTAATTCCAAAAGTATAAAACACAAAAAAATCCTTACCAATGAAAGAAAATGTATCGTGCCAGGTTCCCTCCCCCCACCCTTGGTGCAACAGATGTCCCTTTCTCCAAAAATGTACTCAATGGGATCGTAATGTTGCAACCACACACAAGTTGACCTGCAGTGAGGAAGAAACGAGTTAGTACACTTCAAATATGAAAAAGGTCAATTTAAAATCAACATGAAAAACCATAATTTCAAAAGTATAAAACAAAAAAAATCCTTACCAACGAAGGAAATGCATCGTGCCACGTTCCCTCCTTCCACCCTGTGGTGCAACAGATGTCCCTTTCTCCAAAAATGTACTCAATGGGATCGTAATGTTGCAACCACACACCAGTTGACCTGCTGTGAGGAAGAAACGAGTTAGTTCACTTCAAATATGATAAAGGTAATTTTAAAATCAACATGAAAAAACATAATTCCAAAAGTATAAAACACAAAAAAATCCTTACCAATGAAAGAAAATGTATCGTGCCACGTTCCCTCCTCCCACCCTGTGGTGCAACAGATGGCCCTTTCGCCAAAAATGTACTCAATGGGATCGTAATGTTGCAACCACACACAAGTTGACCTGCTGTTAGGAGGAAACGAGTTAGTACACTTCAAACATGAAAAAGGTCATTTTAAAATCAACATGAAAAACCTTAATTCCAAAAGTATAAAACAGAAAAAAATCCTTACCAATGAAAGATAATGCATCGTGATACGATCCCTCCTCCCACCCTGTGGTGCAACAGATATCCCTTTCTCCAAAAATGTACTCAATGGGATCGTAATGTTGCAACCACACACTAGTTGACCTGCTGTGAGGAACAAACGAGTTGGTACACTTCAAACATGAAAAAGTTCAATTTAAAATCAACATGAAAAACTATAATTCCAAAAGTATAAAACACAAAAAAATCCTTACCAATGAAAGAAAATGTATCGTGCTAGGTTCCCTCCCCCCGCCCTGTGGTGCAACAGATGTCCCTTTCTCTGAAAATGTACTCAATGGGATCGTAATGTTGCAACCACACACAAGTTGACCTGCTGTGAGGAAGAAACGAGTTAGTACACTTCAAACATGAAAAAGGTCATTTTAAAATCACCATGAAAAACCATAATTCCAAAACTATAAAACACAAAAAAATCCTTACCAACGAATGAAAATGTATCATGCCACGTTCCCTCCTCTCACCCTGTGGTGCAACAGATGTCCCTTTCTCCAAATATGTACTCAATGGGATCGTAATGTTGCAACCACACACCAGTTGACCGGCTGTGAGGAAGAAACGAGTTAGTTCACTTCAAATATGAAAAGGTCAATTTAAAATCAACATGAAAAACCATAATTCCAAAAGTATAAAACACAAAAAAATCCTTACCAACGAAAGAAAACGTATCGTGCCATGTTCCCTCCTCCCACCCTGTGGTGCAACAAATGTCCCTTTCTCCAAAAATGTACTCAATGGGATCGTAATGTTGCAACCACACACAAGTTGACCTGCTGTGAGGAAGAAACGAGTTAGTACACTTCAAATATGAAAAAGGTCAATTTAAAATCAACATGAAAAACCATAATTTCAAAAGTATAAAACAAAAAAAATCCTTACCAACGAAAGAAAATGTATCGTGCCACGTTCCCTCCTCCCACCCTGTGGTGCAACAGATGTCCCTTTCTCCAAAAATGTACTCAATGGGATCGTAATGTTGCAGCCACACACAAGTTGACCTGCTGTGAGGAAGAAACGAGTTAGTACACTTCAAATATGAAAAAGTTAATTTAAATATCAACATGAAAAATCATAATTCCAAAAGTGTAAAACACAAAAAAATCCTTACCAATGAAAGAAAATGTATCGCGCTACGCTCCCTCCTCCGACCCTGTAAGGCAACAGATGTCCCTTTCTCCAAAAATGAACTCAATGGGATCGTAATGTTGCAACCACACACAAGTTGACCTGCTGTGAGGAAGAAACGAGTTAGTACACTTCAAACATAAAAAAGGTCATTTTAAAATCAACATGAAAAACCATTATTCCGAAAGTATAAAACACAAAAAAATCCTTACCAATGAAAGAAAATGTATCGTGCTACGCTCGCTCCTCCCACCCTGTGGTGCAACAGATGTCCCTTTCTCCAAAAATGTACTCAATGGGATCGTAATGTTGCAACCACACACAAGTTGACCTGCTGTAAGGAAGGAACGAGTTAGTACACTTCAAATATGAAAAAGGTCAATTTAAATTCAACATGAAAAACCATAATTTCAAAAGTATAAAACACAAAAAAATCCTTACCAACGAAAGAAAATGTATCCTGCCACGTTCCCTCCTCCCAACCTGTGGTGCAACAGATGTCCTTTCTCCAAAAATGTACTCAATGGGATCGTAATGTTGCAACCACACACGAGTTGACCTGCTGTGAGGAAGAAACGAGTTAGTACACTTCAAATATGATAAAGGTCATTTTAAAATCAACATGAAAAACCATAATTCCAAAAGAATAAAACACAAAAAAATCCTTACCAATGAAAGAAAATGTATCGTGCCAGGATCCCTCCTCCCACCCTGTGGTGCAGGAGATGTTTCTTTCTCCTAAAATGTACTCAAGGGGATTGTAATGTTGCAACCACACACAAGTTGACCATCTGTGAGAAAGAAACGAGTTAGTAAACTTCAAACATGAAAAAGTTCATTTTAAAATCAACATGAAAAACCATAATTCCAAAAGTATAAAACACAAAAAAATCCTTACCATTGAAGAAAATGTATCATGCCACGTTTCCTCCTCCCACCCTGTGGTGCAACAGATGTCCATTTCTCGATAAATGTACTCAATGGGATTGTAATGTTGCAACCACTCACAAGTTGACCTGCTGTGAGGAAGAAACGAGTTAGTACACTTCAAACATGAAATAGGTCAATTTAAAATCGACATGAAAAACCTTAATTACAAAAGTATAAAACACAAAAATTCGTTACCAATGATAGATAATGTATCGCGCCACGTTCCCTCATCTCACCCTGTGGTGCAACAGATGTCCCTTTCTCCCCAAAAGTACTGAATGGGATCGTAATGTTGAAACCACACACAAGTTGACCTGCTGTGAGGAGGAAACGAGTTAGTACACTTCAAACATGAAGAAGGTCATTTTAAAATCAACATGAAAAACCATAATTCCAAAAGTATAAAACACAAAAAAATCCTTACCAACGAAAGAAAATGTATCGTGCCACGTTCCCTCCTCCCGCCCTGTGGTGCAACAGATGTCCTTTCTCCAAAAATGTACGCAATGGGATCGTAATGTTGCAACCACACACAAGTTGACCTGCTGTGAGGAAGAAACGAGATAGTGCACTTCAAACATGAAAAAGGTCATTTTAAAGTCAACATGAAAAACCATAATTCCAATAGTATAAAACACCAAAAAATCCTTAACAATGAAAGATAATGTATCGTACCACGTTCCCTCCTCCCACCCTGTGGTGCAACAGATGTCCCTTTCTCCAAAAATGTACTCAATGGGATCGTAATGTTGCAACCACACACAAGTTGACCTGCAGTGAGGAAGAAACGAGTTAGTACACTTAAACATGAAAGAGGTCATTTTAAAGTCAACATGAAAAACCATAATTCCAAAAGTATAAAACACAAAAAAATCCTTACCAATGAAAGAAAATTTATCGTGCCACGTTCCCTCCTCCCACCCTGTGGGGCAACAGATGTCCCTTTCTCCAAAAATGTACGCAATGGGATCGTAATGTTGCAACCACACACAAGTTGACCTGCAGTGAGGAAGAAACGAGTTAGTACACTTAAACATGAAAGAGGTCATTTTAGTCAACATGAAAAACTATAATTCCAAAAGTATAAAACACAAAAAAATCCTTACCAATGAAAGAAAATTTATCGTGCCACGTTCCCTCCTCCCACCCTGTGGTGCAACAGATGTCCCTTTCTCCAAAAATGTACTCAATGGGATCGTAATGTTGCAACCACACACAAGTTGACCTGCTGTGAGGAAGAAACGAGTTAGTACACTTCAAACATGAAAAAGGTCATTTTAAAGTCAACATGAAAAACCATAATTCCAAAAGTATAAAACACAAAAAAATCCTTACCAATGAAAGAAAATTTATCGTGCCACGTTCCCTCCTCCCACCCTGTGGTGCAACAGATGTCCCTTTCTCCAAAAATGTACTCAATGGGATCGTAATGTTGCAACCACACACAAGTTGACCTACTGTGAGGAAGAAACGAGTTAGTACACTTCAAACATGAAAAAGGTCATTTTAAAGTCAACATGAAAAACCATAATTCCAAAAGTATAAAACACAAAAAAATCCTTACCAATGAAAGAAAATTTATCGTGCCACGTTCCCTCCTCCCACCCTGTGGTGCAACAGATGTCCCTTTCTCCAAAAATGTACTCAATGGGATCGTAATGTTGCAACCACACACAAGTTGACCTGCTGTGAGGAAGAAACGAGTTAGTACACTTCAAACATGAAAAAGGTCATTTTAAAGTCAACATGAAAAACCATAATTCCAAAAGTATAAAACACAAAAAAATCCTTACCAATGAAAGAAAATTTATCGTGCCACGTTCCCTCCTCCCACCCTGTGGTGCAACTGATGTCCTTTCTCCAAAAATGTACGCAATGGGACCGTAATGTTGCAACCACACAGAAGTTGACCTGCTGTGAGGAAGAAACGAGTTAGTACACTTCAAACATGAAAAAGGTCATTTTAAAGTCAACATGAAAAACCATAATTCCACAAGTATAAAACACAAAAAAATCCTTACCAATGATAGAAAATGTATCCTGCCACGTTCCCTCCTCCCACCCTGTGGGGCAACAGATGTCCCTTTCTCCAAAAATGTACTCAATGGGATCGTAATGTTGCAACCACACACAAGTTGACCTGCTGTGAGGAAGAAACGAGATAGTACACTTCAAACATGAAAAAGGTCATTTTAAAATCAACATGAAAAACCATAATACCAAAAGTATAAAACGCAAAAAAATCCTAACCAATGAAAGAAAATGTATCCTGCCACGTTCCCTCCTCCCACCCTGTGGGGCAACAGATGTCCCTTTTTCCAAAAATGTATTCAATGGGATCGTAATGTTGCAACCACACACAAGTTGATCTGCTGTGAGGAAGAAACGAGTTAGTACACTTCAAACATGAAAAACGTCATTTTAAAATCAACATGAAAAACCATAATTCCAAAAGTATAAAACACAAATAAAATCCTTACCAATGAAAGATAATGAATCGCGCCACGTTCCCTCCTCCCACCCTGTGGTGCAACAGAAGTCCCTTTCTCCAAAAATGTACTCAATGGGATCGTAATGTTGCAACCACACACAAGTCGACCTACTGTGAAGAAAAAACGAGTTAGTACACTTCAACCATGAAATAGGTCATTTTAAAATCAACATGAAAAACCATAATTCCAAAAGTATAAAACACGAAAAAGTCCTTACCAATGAAAGAAAATGTATCGTGCAACCTTCCCTCCTCCCACCCGGTGGTGCAACAGATGTCCCTTTCTCCAAAAATGTACTCAATGGGATCGTAATGTTGCAACCACACACAAGTTGACCTGCTGTGAGGAAAAAACGAGTTAGTACACTTCAAACATGAAAAAGGTCATTTTAAAATCATCATAAAAAACCATAATTCCAAAAGTATAAAACACAAAAAAATCCTTACCAACGAAAGAAAATTTATCGTGCCACGTTCCCTCCTCCCACCCGGTGGTGCAACAGATGTCCCTTTCTCCAAAAATGTACTCAATGGGTTCGTAATTTTGCAACAACACACAAGTTGACCTGCTGTGAGGAAAAAACGAATTAGTACACTTCAAACATGAAAAAGGTCATTTTAAATTCAACATGAAAAACCATAATTCCAAAAGTATAAAACACAAAAAAATCCGTACCAATGAAAGAAAATATATCATGCCACATTCCCTCCCCCATCCTGTGGTGCAACAGATGACTCTTTCTCCAAAAATGTACTCAATGGGATCGTAATGTTGCAACCACACACTAGTTGACCTGCTGTGAGGAACAAGCGAGTTAGTACATTTCAAACATGAAGAAGGTCATTTTAAAATCAACATGAAAAACCATAATTCCAAAAGTATAAAACACCAAAAAATCCTTACCAATGAAAGAAAATTTATCGTGCCACGTTCCCTCCTCCCACCCTGTGGTGCAACAGATGTCCCTTTCTCCCAAAAAGTACTGAATGTGATCGTAATGTTGAAACAACACACAAGTTGACCTGCTGTGAGGAGGAAACGACTTAGTACACTACAAACATGAAAAAGGTCATGTATAATCAACATGAAAAACCATAATTCCAAAAGTATAAAACAAAAAAAAATCCTTACCAATGAAAGGAAATGTATTGTGCCACGTTCCCTCTTCCCGCCCTGTGGTGCAACAGATGTCATTTCTCCAAAAATGTACGCAATGGTATCCTAATGTTGCAACCACACACAAGTTGACCTGCTGTGAGGAAGAAACGAGTTAGTACACTTCAAAAGTAAAAAAGGTCATTTTAAAATCACCATGAAAAACCATAATTCCAAAAGTATAAAACGCAAAAAAATCCTTACCAATGAAAGAAAATGTATAGTGCCACGTTCCCTCCTCCCACCCTGTGGGGCAACAGATGTCCCTTTCTCCAAAAATGTATTCAATGGGATCGTAATATTGCAACCAAACACAAGTTGATCTGCTGTGAGGAAGAAACGAGTTAGTACACTTCAAACATGAAAAATATCATTTTACAGTCAACATGAAAAACCATAATTCCAAAAGTATAAAACACCAAAAAATCCTTACCAATGAAAGAAAATGTAACGTACCACGTTCCCTCCTCCCACCCTGTGGTGCAACAGATGTCCCTTTCTCCATAAATGTACTCAATGGGATCGTAATGTTGCAACCACACACAAGTTGACCTGCAGTGAGGAAGAAACGAGTTAGTACACTTCAAACATGAAAAAGGTCATTTTAAAATCAACATGAAAAACCATAATTCCAAAAGTATAAAACACAAAAAAATCCTTACCAATGAAAGATAATGTATCGTGCCATGTTCCCTCCTCCCACCCTGTGGTGCAACAGATGTCCCTTTCTCCAAAAATGTACTCAATGGGATCGTAATGTTGCAACCACACACAAGTTGACCTGCTGTGAGGAAGAAACGAGTTAGTACACTTCAAATATGAAAAAGGTCAATTTAAAATCAACATGAAAAACCATAATTTCAAAAGTATAAAACAAAAAAAATCCTTACCAACGAAAGAAAATGTATCGTGCCACGTTCCCTCCTTCCACCCTGTGGTGCAACAGATGTCCCTTTCTCCAAAAATGTACTCAATGGGATCGTAATGTTGCAACCACACACTAGTTGACCTGCTGTGAGGAACAAACGAGTTGGTACACTTCAAATATGAAAAAGGTCAATTTAAAATCAACATGAAAACCATAATTTCAAAAGTATAAAACAAAAAAAATCCTTACCAACGAAAGAAAATGTATCGTGCCACGTTCCCTCCTCCCACCCTGTGGTGCAACCGATGTCCCTTTCTCCAAAAATGTACTCAATGGGATTGTAATGTTGCAACCACACACCCGTTGACCTGCTGTGAGGAAGAAACGAGTTAGTACACTTCAAATATGATAAAGGTCATTTTAAAATCAACATGAAAAACCATAATTCCAAAAGTAGAAAACACAAAAAAATCCTTACCAATGACAGAAAACGTATCGTGCCACGTTCCCTCCTCCCACCCTGTGGTGCAACAGATGTCCCTTTCTCCAAAAATGTACTCAATGGGATCGTAATGTTGCAGCCACACACAAGTTGACCTGCTGTGAGGAAGAAACGAGTTAGTACACTTCAAATATGAAAAAGTTAATTTAAATATCAACATGAAAAATCATAATTCCAAAAGTATAAAACACAAAAAAATCCTTACCAATGAAAGAAAATATATCGCGCTACGCTCCCTCCTCTGACCCTGTGGTGCAACAGATGTCCCTTTCTCCAAATATGAACTCAATGGGATCGTAATGTTGCAACCACACACAAGTTGACCTGCTGTGAGGAGGAAACGAGTTAGTACACTTCAAACATAAAAAAGGTCATTTTAAAATCAACATGAAAAACCATTATTCCGAAAGTATAAAACACAAAAAAATCCTTACCAATGAAAGAAAATGTATCGTGCTACGCTCGCTCCTCCCACCCTGTGGTGCAACAGATGTCCCTTTCTCCCAAAAAGTACTGAATGGGATCGTAATGTTGAAACCACACACAAGTTGACCTGCTGTGAGGAAGAAACGAGTTAGTACACTTCAAACATGAAGAAGGTCATTTTAAAATCAACACGAAAAACCATAATTCCAAAACTATAAAACACAAAAAAATCCTTACCAATGAAAGAAAATGTATCGTGCCACGTTCCCTTCTCCCACCCTGTGGTGCAACAGATGTCCATTTCTCCAAAAATGTACTCAACGGGATTGTAATGTTGCAAACACACACAAGTTGACCTGCTGTGAGGAAGAAACGAGTTAGTACACTTCAAACATGAAAATGGTCATTTTAAAATCAACATGAAAAACCATAATTACAAAATCGTTATGCACAAAAAAATCCTTACCAATGAAAGATAATGTAATGCGCCACGTTCCCTCCTCCCACCCTGTGGTGCAACAGATGTCCCTTTCTCCCAAATAGTACTGAATGGGATCGTAATATTGAAACCACACACAAGTTGACCTGCTGTGAGGAGGAAACGAGTTAGTACACTTCAAACATGAAAAACGTCATTTTAAAATCAACATGAAAAACCATAATTCCAAAAGTATAAAACACAATAAAATCCTTACCAACAAAGGAAAATGTATCGTGCCACGTTTCCTCCTACCGCCCTGTGGTGCAACAGATGTCCTTTCTCCAAAAATGTACGCAATGGGACCGTAATGTTGCAACCACACACAAGTTGACCTGCTGTGAGGAAGAAACGAGTTAGTACACTACAAACATGAAAAAGGTCATTTTAAAATCAACATGAAAAACCATAATTCCAAAAGTATAAAACACGAAAATATCCTTACCAATGAAAGAAAATTTATCGTGCCACGTTCCCTCTTCCCACCCGGTGGTGCAACAGATGTCCCTTTCTCCAAAAAAGTACTCAATGGGATCGTAATGTTGCAACCACACACAAGTTGACCTGCTGTGAGGAGGAAACGAGTTAGTACACTTCAAATATGAAAAAGGTCAATTTAAAATCAACATGAAAACCATAATTTCAAAAGTATAAAACAAAAAAAATCCTTACCAACGAAAGAAAATGTATCGTGCCACGTTCCCTCCTCCCACCCTGTGGTGCAACCGATGTCCCTTTCTCCAAAAATGTACTCAATGGGATTGTAATGTTGCAACCACACACCCGTTGACCTGCTGTGAGGAAGAAACGAGTTAGTACACTTCAAATATGATAAAGGTCATTTTAAAATCAACATGAAAAACCATAATTCCAAAAGTAGAAAACACAAAAAAATCCTTACCAATGACAGAAAACGTATCGTGCCACGTTCCCTCCTCCCACCCTGTGGTGCAACAGATGTCCCTTTCTCCAAAAATGTACTCAATGGGATCGTAATGTTGCAGCCACACACAAGTTGACCTGCTGTGAGGAAGAAACGAGTTAGTACACTTCAAATATGAAAAAGTTAATTTAAATATCAACATGAAAAATCATAATTCCAAAAGTATAAAACACAAAAAAATCCTTACCAATGAAAGAAAATATATCGCGCTACGCTCCCTCCTCTGACCCTGTGGTGCAACAGATGTCCCTTTCTCCAAATATGAACTCAATGGGATCGTAATGTTGCAACCACACACAAGTTGACCTGCTGTGAGGAGGAAACGAGTTAGTACACTTCAAACATAAAAAAGGTCATTTTAAAATCAACATGAAAAACCATTATTCCGAAAGTATAAAACACAAAAAAATCCTTACCAATGAAAGAAAATGTATCGTGCTACGTTCCCTCCTCCCACCCTGTGGTGCAACAGATGTCCCTTTCTCCCAAAAAGTACTGAATGGGATCGTAATGTTGAAACCACACACAAGTTGACCTGCTGTGAGGAAGAAACGAGTTAGTACACTTCAAACATGAAGAAGGTCATTTTAAAATCAACACGAAAAACCATAATTCCAAAACTATAAAACACAAAAAAATCCTTACCAATGAAAGAAAATGTATCGTGCCACGTTCCCTTCTCCCACCCTGTGGTGCAACAGATGTCCATTTCTCCAAAAATGTACTCAACGGGATTGTAATGTTGCAAACACACACAAGTTGACCTGCTGTGAGGAAGAAACGAGTTAGTACACTTCAAACATGAAAATGGTCATTTTAAAATCAACATGAAAAACCATAATTACAAAATCGTTATGCACAAAAAAATCCTTACCAATGAAAGATAATGTAATGCGCCACGTTCCCTCCTCCCACCCTGTGGTGCAACAGATGTCCCTTTCTCCCAAATAGTACTGAATGGGATCGTAATATTGAAACCACACACAAGTTGACCTGCTGTGAGGAGGAAACGAGTTAGTACACTTCAAACATGAAAAACGTCATTTTAAAATCAACATGAAAAACCATAATTCCAAAAGTATAAAACACAATAAAATCCTTACCAACAAAGGAAAATGTATCGTGCCACGTTTCCTCCTACCGCCCTGTGGTGCAACAGATGTCCTTTCTCCAAAAATGTACGCAATGGGACCGTAATGTTGCAACCACACACAAGTTGACCTGCTGTGAGGAAGAAACGAGTTAGTACACTACAAACATGAAAAAGGTCATTTTAAAATCAACATGAAAAACCATAATTCCAAAAGTATAAAACACGAAAATATCCTTACCAATGAAAGAAAATTTATCGTGCCACGTTCCCTCTTCCCACCCGGTGGTGCAACAGATGTCCCTTTCTCCAAAAAAGTACTCAATGGGATCGTAATGTTGCAACCACACACAAGTTGACCTGCTGTGAAAAAAAAACGAGTTAGTACACTTCAAACATGAAAAAGGTCATTTTAAAATCAACATAAAAAACCATAATTCCAAAAGTATAAAACACAAAAAAATCCTTACCAACGAAAGAAACTTTATCGTGCCACGTTCCCTCTTCCCACCCTGTGGTGCAACAGATGTCCCTTTCTCCAACAATGTACTCAATGGGATCGTAATGTTGCAACCACACACAAGTTGACCTGCTGTGAGGAAGAAACGAGTTAGTACACTTCAAATATGAAAAAGGTCAATTTAAAATCAACATGAAAAACCATAATTTCAAAAGTATAAAACACAAAAAAATCCTTACCAACGAAAGAAAATGTATCCTGCCACGTTCCCTCCTCCCACCCTGTGGTGCAACAGATGTCCTCTCTCCAAAAATGTACTCAATGGGATCGTAATGTTGCAACCACACACCAGTTGACCTGCTGTGAGGAAGAAACGAGTTAGTACACTTCAAATGTGATAAAGGTCATTTTAAAATCAACATGAAAAACCATAATTCCAAAAGAATAAAACACAAAAAAATCCTTACCAATGAAAGAAAATGTATCGTGCCAGGTTCCCTCCTCCCACCCTGTGGTGCAGGAGATGTTTCTTTCTCCTAAAATGTACTCAAGGGGATTGTAATGTTGCAACCACACACAAGTTGACCATCTGTGAGGAAGAAACGAGTTAGTAAACTTCAAACATGAAAAAGTTCATTTTAAAATCAACATGAAAAACCATAATTCCAAAAGTATAAAACACAAAAAAATCCTTACCATTGAAGAAAATGTATCATGCCACGTTTCCTCCTCCCACCCTGTGGTGCAACAGATGTCCATTTCTCGATAAATGTACTCAATGGGATTGTAATGTTGCAACCACACACAAGTTGACCTGCTGTGGGGAAGAAACGAGTTAGTACACTTCAAACATGAAAAAGGTCATTTTAAAATTGACATGAAAAACCATAATTACAAAAGTATAAAACACAAAAAATCGTTACCAATGAGAGATAATGTATCGCGCCACGTTCCCTCATCTCACCCTGTGGTGCAACAGATGTCCCTTTCTCCCAAAAAGTACTGAATGGAATCGTAATGTTGAAACCACACACAAGTTTACCCGCTGTGAGGAAGAAACGAGTTAGTGCACTTCAAACATGAAAAATGTCATTTTAAAGTCAACATGAAAAACCATAATTCCAAAAGTATAAAACACCAAAATATCCTTACCAATGAAAGATAATGTATCGTACCACGTTCCCTTCTCCCACCCTGTGGTGCAACAGATGTCCCTTTCTCCAAAAATGTACTCAATGGGATCGTAATGTTGCAACCACACACAAGTTGACCTGCAGTGAGGAAGAAACGAGTTAGTACACTTAAACATGAAAGAGGTCATTTTAAAGTCAACATGAAAAACAATAATTCCAAAAGTATAAAACACAAAAAAAACATTACCAATGAAAGAAAATTTATCGTGCCACGTTCCCTCCTCCTACCCTGTGGTGCAACAGATGTCCCTTTCTCCAAAAATGTACTCAATGTGATCGTAATGTTGCAACCACACACAAGTTGACCTGCTGTGAGGAAGAAACGAGTTAGTACACTTCAAACATGAAAAAGGTCATTTTAAAGTCAACATGAAAAACCATAATTCCAAAAATAAAAAACACAAAAAAATCCTTACCAATGAAAGAAAATTTATCGTGCCACGTTCCCTCCTCCCACCCTGTGGGGCAACAGATGCCCCTTTCTCCTAAAATGTATTCAATGGGATCGTAATGTTGCAACCACACACAAGTTGACCCGCTGTGAGGATGAAACGAGTTAGTGCACTTCAAACATGAAAAATGTCATTTCAAAGTACCATGAAAAACCATGATTCCAAAAGTATAAAACACCAAATATCCTTACCAATGAAAGATAATGTATCGTACCACGTTCCCTCCTCCCACCCTGTGGTGCAACAGATGTCCCTTTCTCCAAAAATGTACTCAATGGGATCGTAATGTTGCAACCACACACAAGTTGACCTGCTGTGAGGAAGAAACGAGTTAGTACACTTCAAACATGAAAAAGGTCATTTTAAAATCAACATGAAAACCAATTATTCCGAAAGTATAAAACACAAAAAAATCCTTACCAATGAAAGAAAATGTATCGTACCACGTTCCCTCCTCCCACCCTGTGGTGCAACAGATGTCCCTTTCTCCAAAAATGTACTCAATGGGATCATAATGTTGCAACCACACACAAGTTGACCTGCAGTGAGGAAGAAACGAGTTAGTACACTTCAAACATGAAAAAGGTCAATTTAAAATCAACATGAAAAACCATAATTCCAAAAGTATAAAACACAAAAAAATCCTTACCAATGAAAGATAATGAATCGTGCCACGTTCCCTCCTCCCACCCTGTGGTGCAACAGATGTCCCTTTCTCCAAAAATGTACTCAACGGGATCGTAATGTTGCAACCACACACATGTTGACCTGCTGTGAGGAACAAACGAGTTGGTACACTTCAAACATGAAAAAGGTCATTTTAAAATCAACATGAAAAACTATAATTCCAAAAGTATAAAACACAAAAAAATCCTTACCAATGAAAGAAAATGTATCGTGCCAGGTTCCCTCCCCCCACCCTGTGGTGCAACAGATGTCCCTTTCTCCAAAAATGTACTCAATGGGATCGTAATGTTGCAACCACACACAAGTTGACCTGCTGTGAAGAAGAAACGAGTTAGTACACTTCAATCATGAAAAAGGTCATTTTAAAATCACCATGAAAAACCATAATTCCAAAAGTATAAAACACAAAAAAAATCCTTACCAACGAAAGAAAATGTATCGTGCCATGTTCCCTCCTCCCACCCTGTGGTGCAACAGATGTCCCTTTCTCCAAGAATGTACTCAATGGGATCGTAATGTTGCAACCACACACAAGTTGACCTGCTGTGAGGAAGAATCGAGTTAGTTCACTTCAAATATGAAAAAGGTCAATTTAAAATCAACATGAAAAACCATAATTTCAAAAGTATAAAACAAAAAAAATCCTTACCAACGAAAGAAAATGTATCGTGCCACGTTCCCTCCTCCCACCCTGTGGTGCAACAGATGTCCCTTTCTCCAAAAATGTACTCAATGGGATCGTAATGTTGGAACCACACACTAGTTGACCTGCTGTGAGGAACAAACGAGTTGGTACACATCAAACATGAAAAAGGTCATTTTAAAATCAACATGAAAAGCTATAATTCCAAAATTATAAAACACAAAAAAATCCTTACCAATGAAAGAAAATGTATCGTGCTAGGTTCCCTCCCCCCACCCTGTGGTGCAACAGATGTCCCTTTCTCCAAATATGTACTCAATGGGATCGTAATGTTGCAACCACACACAAGTTGACCTGCTGTGAGGAAGAAACGAGTTAGTACACTTCAAACATGAAAAAGGTCATTTTAAACTCACCATGAAAAACCATAATTCCAAATGTATAAAACACAAAAAAAATCCTTACCAACGAATGAGAATGTATCGTGCCACGTTCCCTCCTCCCACCCTGTGTTGCAACAGATGTCCCTTTCTCCAAATATGTACTCAATGGGATCGTAATGTTGCAACCACACACCAGTTGACCTGCTGTGAGGAAGAAACGAGTTAGTACACTTCAAATATGAAAAAGGTCAATTTAAAATCAACATGAAAAACCATAATTCCAAAAGTATAAAACACAAAAATATCCTTACCAACGAAAGAAAATGTATCGTGCCACGTTTCCTCCTCCCACCCTGTTGTGCAACAGATGTCAATTTCTCCAAAAACGTACTCAATGGGATCGTAATGTTGCAACCACACACAAGTTGACCTGCTGTGAGGAAGAAACGAGTTAGTACACTTCAAATATGAAAAAGGTCAATTTAAAATCAACATGATAAACCATAATTTCAAAAGTATAAAACAAAAAAAATCTTTACCAACGAAAGAAAATGTATCGTGCCACGTTCCCTCCTCCCACCCTGTGGTGCAACAGATGTCCCTTTCTCCAAAAATTTACTCAATGGGATGTTAATGTTGCAACCACACACCCGTTGACCTGCTGTGAGGAAGAAACGAGTTAGTACACTTCAAATATGATAAAGGTCATTTTAAAATCAACATGAAAAACCATAATTCCAAAAGTAGAAAACACAAAAAAATCCTTACCAATGAAAGAAAATGTATCGTGCCACGTTCCCTCCTCCCACCCTGTGGTGCAACAGATGTCACTTTCTCCAAAAATGTACTCAATGGGATCGTAATGTTACAACCACACACAAGTTGACCTACTGTGAGGAAGAAACGAGTTAGTACACTTCAAATATGAAAAAGGTCAATTTAAAATCAACATGAAAAACCATAATTTCAAAAGTATAAAACAAAAAAAATCCTTACCAACGAAAGAAAATGTATCATGCCACGTTCCCTCCTCCCACCCTGTGGTGCAACAGGTGTCCCTTTCTCCAAAAATGTACTCAATGGGATCGTAATGTTGCAGCCACACACAAGTTGACCTGCTGTGAGGAAGAAACGAGTTAGTACACTTCAAATATGAAAAAGTTAACTTAAATATCAATATGAAAAATCATAATTCCAAAAGTATAAAACACAAAAAAATCCTTACCAATGAAAGAAAATGTATCGCGTTACGCACCCTCCTCCGACCCTGTGGTGCAACAGATGTCCCTTTCTCCAAAAATGAACTCAATGGGATCGTAATGTTGCAACCACACACAAGCTGACCTGCTGTGAGGAAGAAACGAGTTAGTACACTTCAAACATGAAGAAGGTCATTTTAAAATCAACACGAAAAACCATAATTCCAAAAGTATAAAACACAAAAAAATCCTTACCAATGAAAGAAAATGTATCGTGCCACGTTCCCTTCTCCCACCCTGTGGTGCAACAGATGTCCATTTCTCCAAAAATGTACTCAACGGGATTGTAATGTTGCAACCACACACAAGTTGACCTGCTGTGAGGAAGAAACGAGTTAGTACACTTCAAACATGAAAAAGGTCATTTTAAAATCAACATGAAAAACCATAATTCCAAAAGCGTTATGCACAAAAAAATCCTTACCAATGAAAGATAATGTATTGTGCCACGTTCCCTCCTCCCACCCTGTGGTGCAACAGATGTCCCTTTCTCCCAAAAAGTACTGAATGGGATCGTAATATTGAAACCACACACAAGTTGACCTGCTGTGAGGAGGAAACGAGTTAGTACTCTTCAAACATGAAAGACGTCATTTTAAAATCAACATGAAAAACCATAATTCCAAAAGTATAAAACACAAAAAAATCCTTACCAACGAAGGAAAATGTATCGTGCCACGTTCCCTCCTACCGCCCTGTGGTGCAACAGATGTCCTTTCTCCAAAAATGTACGCAATGGGACCGTAATGTTGCAACCACACACAAGTTGACCTGCTGTGAGGAAGAAACGAATTAGTACACTACAAACATGAAAAAGGTCATTTTAAAATCAACATGAAAAACCATAATTCCAAAAGTATAAAACACGAAAATATCCTAACCAATGAAAGAAAATGTATCGTGCCACGTTCCCTCCTCCCACCCGGTGGTGCAACAGATGTCCCTTTCTCCAAAAATGTACTCAAGGGGATCGTAATGTTGCAACCACACACAAGTTGACCTGCTGTGAAAAAAAAACAAGTTAGTACACTTCAAACATGAAAAAGGTCATTTTAAAATCAACATAAAAAAACCATAATTCCAAAAGTATTAAACACAAAAAAATCCTTACCAACGTAAGAAACTTTATCGTGCCACGTCCCCTCCTCCCACCCTGTGGTGCAACAGATGTCCCTTTCTCCAAAAATGTACTCAATGGGATCGTAATGTTGCAACCACACACAAGTTGACCTGCTGTGAGGAAGGAACGAGTTAGTACACTTCAAATATGAAAAAGGTCAATTTAAAATCAACATGAAAAACCATAATTTCAAAAGTATAAAACACAAAAAAATCCTTATCAACGAAAGAAAATGTATCCTGCCACGTTCCCTCCTCCCACCCTGTGGTGCAACAGATGTCCTCTCTCCAAAAATGTACTCAATGGGATCGTAATGTTGCAACCACACACCAGTTGACCTGCTGTGAGGAAGAAACGAGTTAGTACACTTCAAATGTGATAAAGGTCATTTTAAAATCAACATGAAAAACCATAATTCCAAAAGAATAAAATACAAAAAAATCCTTACCAATGAAAGAAAATGTATCGTGCCAGGTTCCCTCCTCCCACCCTGTGGTGCAGGAGATGTTTCTTTCTCCTAAAATGTACTCAAGGGGATTGTAATGTTGCAACCACACACAAGTTGACCATCTGTGAGGAAGAAACGAGTTAGTAAACTTCAAACATGAAAAAGTTCATTTTAAAATCAACATGAAAAACCATAATTCCAAAAGTATAAAACACAAAAAAATCCTTACCATTGAAGAAAATGTATCATGCCACGTTTCCTCCTCCCACCCTGTGGTGCAACAGATGTCCATTTCTCGATAAATGTACTCAATGGGATTGTATTGTTGCAACCACACACAAGTTGACCTGCTGTGGGGAAGAAACGAGTTAGTACACTTCAAACATGAAAAAGGTCATTTTAAAATTGACATGAAAAACCATAATTACAAAAGTATAAAACACAAAAAATCGTTACCAATGAAAGATAATGTATCGCGCCACGTTCCCTCATCTCACCCTGTGGTGCAACAGATGTCCCTTTCTCCCAAAAAGTACTGAATGGGATCGTAATGTTGAAACCACACACAAGTTGACCCGCTGTGAGGAAGAAACGAGTTAGTGCACTTCAAACATGAAAAATGTCATTTTAAAGTCAACATGAAAAACCATAATTCCAAAAGTATAAAACACCAAAAAATCCTTACCAATGAAAGATAATGTATCGTACCACGTTCCCTCCTCCCACCCTGTGGTGCAACAGATGTCCCTTTCTCCAAAAATGTACTCAATGGGATCGTAATGTTCAACCACACACAAGTTGACCTGCAGTGAGGAAGAAACGAGTTAGTACACTTAAACATGAAAGAGGTCATTTTAAAGTCAACATGAAAAACAGTAATTCCAAAAGTACAAGACACAAAAAAATCCTTACCAATGAAAGAAAATTTATCGTGCCACGTTCCCTCCTCCCACCCTGTGGGGCAACAGATGTCCCTTTCTCCAAAAATGTACGCAATGGGATCGTAATGTTGCAACCACACACAAGTTGACCTGCTGTGAGGAAAGAACGAGTTAGTACACTTCAAACATGAAAAAGAACATTTTAAAGTCAACATGAAAAACCATAATTCCAAAAGTATAAAACACAAAAAAATCCTTACCAATGAAAGAAAATTTATCGTGCCACGTTCCCTCCTCCCACCCTGTGGTGCAACAGATGTCCCTTTCTCCAAAAATGTACTCAATGGGATCGTAATGTTGCAACCACACACAAGTTGACCTGCTGTGAGGAAGAAACGAGTTAGTACACTTCAAACATGAAAAAGGTCATTTTAAAGTCAACATGAAAAACCATAATTCCAAAAGTATAAAACACAAAAAAATCCTTACCAATGAAAGAAAATTTATCGTGCCACGTTCCCTCCTCCCACCCTGTGGGGCAACAGATGCCCCTTTCTCCAAAAATGTATTCAATGGGATCGTAATGTTGCAACCACACACAAGTTGACCCGCTGTGAGGAAGAAACGAGTTAGTGCACTTCAAACATGAAAAATGTCATTTCAAAGTAACATGAAAAACCATGATTCCAAAAGTATAAAACACCAAATATCCTTACCAATGAAAGATAATGTATCGTACCACGTTCCCTCCTCCCACCCTGTGGTGCAACAGATGTCCCTTTCTCCAAAAATGTACTCAATGGGATCGTAATGTTGCAACCACACACAAGTTGACCTGCAGTGAGGAAGAAACGAGTTAGTACACTTAAACATGAAAGAGGTCATTTTAAAGTCAACATGAAAAACCATAATTCCAAAAGTATAAAACACAAAAAAATCCTTACCAATGAAAGAAAATTTATCGTGCCACGTTCCCTCCTCCCACCCTGTGGTGCAGCAGATGTCCCTTTCTCCAAAAATGTACGCAATGGTATCGTAATGTTGCAACCACACACAAGTTGACCTGCAGTGAGGAAGAAACGAGTTAGTACACTTAAACATGAAAGAGGTCATTTTAAAGTCAACATGAAAAACCATAATTCCAAAAGTATAAAACACAAAAAAATCCTTACCAATGAAAGAAAATTTATCGTGCCACGTTCCCTCCTCCCACCCTGTGGTGCAACAGATGTCCCTTTCTCCAAAAATGTACTCAATGGGATCGTAATGTTGCAACCACACACAAGTTGACCTGCAGTGAGGAAGAAACGAGTTAGTACACTTAAACATGAAAGAGGTCATTTTAAAGTCAACATGAAAAACCATAATTCCAAAAGTATAAAACACAAAAGAATCCTTACCAATGAAAGAAAATTTATCGTGCCACGTTCCCTCCTCCCACCCTGTGGTGCAACAGATGTCCCTTTCTCCAAAAATGTACTCAATGGGATCGTAATGTTGCAACCACACACAAGTTGACCTGCAGTGAGGAAGAAACGAGTTAGTACACTTAAACATGAAAGAGGTCATTTTAAAGTCAACATGAAAAACAATAATTCCAAAAGTATAAAACACAAAAAAATCCTTACCATTGAAGAAATTTTATCATGCCACGTTTCCTCCTCCCACCCTGTGGTGCAACAGATGTCCATTTCTCGATAAATGTACTCAATGGGATTGTAATGTTGCAACCACACACAAGTTGACCTGCTGTGGGGAAGAAACGAGTTAGTACACTTCAAACATGAAAAAGGTCATTTTAAAATTGACATGAAAAACCATAATTACAAAAGTATAAAACACAAAAAATCGTTACCAATGAAAGATTATGTATCGCGCCACGTTCCCTCATCTCACCCTGTGGTGCAACAGATGTCCCTTTCTCCCAAAAAGTACTGAATGGGATCGTAATGTTGAAACCACACACAAGTTGACCCGCTGTGAGGAAGAAACGAGTTAGTGCACTTCAAACATGAAAAATGTCATTTTAAAGTCAACATGAAAAACCATAATTCCAAAAGTATAAAACACCAAAAAATCCTTACCAATGAAAGATAATGTATCGTACCACGTTCCCTCCTCCCACCCTGTGGTGCAACAGATGTCCCTTTCTCCAAAAATGTTCTCAATGGGATCGTAATGTTGCAACCACACACAAGTTGACCTGCAGTGAGGAAGAAACGAGTTAGTACACTTAAACATGAAAGAGGTCATTTTAAAGTCAACATGAAAAACAATAATTCCAAAAGTACAAGACACAAAAAAATCCTTACCAATGAAAGAAAATTTATCGTGCCACGTTCCCTCCTCCCACCCTGTGGGGCAACAGATGTCCCTTTCTCCAAAAATGTACGCAATGGGATCGTAATGTTGCAACCACACACAAGTTGACCTGCTGTGAGGAAAGAACGAGTTAGTACACTTCAAACATGAAAAAGGTCATTTTAAAGTCAACATGAAAAACCATAATTCCAAAAGTATAAAACACAAAAAAATCCTTACCAATGAAAGAAAATTTATCGTGCCACGTTCCCTCCTCCCACCCTGTGGTGCAACAGATGTCCCTTTCTCCAAAAATGTACTCAATGGGATCGTAATGTTGCAACCACACACAAGTTGACCTGCTGTGAGGAAGAAACGAGTTAGTACACTTCAAACATGAAAAAGGTCATTTTAAAGTCAACATGAAAAACCATAATTCCAAAAGTATAATACACAAAAAAATCCTTACCAATGAAAGAAAATTTATCGTGCCACGTTCCCTCCTCCCACCCTGTGGGGCAACAGATGCCCCTTTCTCCAAAAATGTATTCAATGGGATCGTAATGTTGCAACCACACACAAGTTGACCCGCTGTGAGGAAGAAACGAGTTAGTGCACTTCAAACATGAAAAATGTCATTTCAAAGTAACATGAAAAACCATGATTCCAAAAGTATAACACACCAAATATCCTTACCAATGAAAGATAATGTATCGTACCACGTTCCCTCCTCCCACCCTGTGGTGCAACAGATGTCCCTTTCTCCAAAAATGTACTCAATGGGATCGTAATGTTGCAACCACACACAAGTTGACCTGCAGTGCGGAAGAAACGAGTTAGTACACTTAAACATGAAAGAGGTCATTTTAAAGTCAACATGAAAAACCATAATTCCAAAAGTATAAAACACAAAAAAATCCTTACCAATGAAAGAAAATTTATCGTGCCACGTTCCCTCCTCCCACCCTGTGGTGCAGCAGATGTCCCTTTCTCCAGAAATGTACGCAATGGTATCGTAATGTTGCAACCACACACAAGTTGACCTGCAGTGAGGAAGAAACGAGTTAGTACACTTAAACATGAAAGAGGTCATTTTAAAGTCAACATGAAAAACCATAATTCCAAAAGTATAAAACACAAAAAAATCCTTACCAATGAAAGAAAATTTATCGTGCCACGTTCCCTCCTCCCACCCTGTGGTGCAACAGATGTCCCTTTCTCAAAAAATGTACTCAATGGGATCGTAATGTTGCAACCACACACAAGTTGACCTGCAGTGAGGAAGAAACGAGTTAGTACACTTAAACATGAAAGAGGTCATTTTAAAGTCAACATGAAAAACCATAATTCCAAAAGTATAAAACACAAAAAAATCCTTACCAATGAAAGAAAATTTATCGTGCCACGTTCCCTCCTCCCACCCTGTGGTGCAACAGATGTCCCTTTCTCCAAAAATGTTCTCAATGGGATCGTAATGTTGCAACCACACACAAGTTGACCTGCAGTGAGGAAGAAACGAGTTAGTACACTTAAACATGAAAGAGGTCATTTTAAAGTCAACATGAAAAACAATAATTCCAAATGTATAAAACACAAAAAAATCCTTACCAATGAAAGAAAATTTATCGTGCCACGTTCCCTCCTCCCACCCTGTGGTGCAACAGATGTCCCTTTCTCCAAAAATGTACGCAATGGTATCGTAATGTTGCAACCACACACAAGTTGACCTGCAGTGAGGAAGAAACGAGTTAGTACACTTAAACATGAAAGAGGTCATTTTAAAGTCAACATGAAAAACCATAATTCCAAAAGTATAAAACACAAAAAAATCCTTACCAATGAAAGAAAATTTATCGTGCCACGTTCCCTCCTCCCACCCTGTGGTGCAACAGATGTCCCTTTCTCCAAAAATGTACTCAATGGGATCGTAATGTTGCAACCACACACAAGTTGACCTGCAGTGAGGAAGAAACGAGTTAGTACACTTAAACATGAAAGAGGTCATTTTAAAGTCAACATGAAAAACCATAATTCCAAAAGTATAAAACACAAAAAAATCCTTCCAATGAAAGAAAATTTATCGTGCCACGTTCCCTCCTCCCACCCTGTGGTGCAACCGATGTCCCTTTCTCCAAAAATGTACGCAATGGGATCGTAATGTTTCAACCACACACAAGTTGACCTGCAGTGAGGAAGAAACGAGTTAGTACAATTAAACATGAAAAAGGTCATTTTAAAATCAACATAAAAAACCATAATTCCAAAAGTATAAAACACAAAAAAATCCTTACCAACGAAAGAAACTTTATCGTGCCACGTCCCCTCCTCCCACCCTGTGGTGCAACAGATGTCCCTTTCTCCAAAAATGTACTCAATGGGATCGTAATGTTGCAACCACACACAAGTTGACCTGCTGTGAGGAAGGAACGAGTTAGTACACTTCAAATATGAAAAAGTTCAATTTAAAATCAACATGAAAAACCATAATTTCAAAAGTATAAAACACAAAAAAATCCTTACCAACGAAAGAAAATGTATCCTGCCACGTTCCCCTCCTCCCACCCTGTGGTGCAACAAATGTCCTCTCTCCAAAAATGTACTCAATGGGATCGTAATGTTGCAACCACACACCAGTTGACCTGCTGTGAGGAAGAAACGAGTTAGTACACTTCAAATGTGATAAAGGTCATTTTAAAATCAACATGAAAAACCATAATTCCAAAAGAATAAAACACAAAAAAATCCTTACCAATGAAAGAAACTGTATCGTGCCAGGTTCCCTCCTCCCACCCTGTGGTGCAGGAGATGTTTCTTTCTCCTAAAATGTACTCAAGGGGATTGTAATGTTGCAACCACACACAAGTTGACCATCTGTGAGGAAGAAACGAGTTAGTAAACTTCAAACATGAAAAAGTTCATTTTAAAATCAACATGAAAAACCATAATTCCAAAAGTATAAAACACAAAAAAATCCTTACCATTGAAGAAAATTTATCATGCCACGTTTCCTCCTCCCACCCTGTGGTGCAACAGATGTCCATTTCTCGATAAATGTACTCAATGGGATTGTAATGTTGCAACCACACACAAGTTGACCTGCTGTGGGGAAGAAACGAGTTAGTACACTTCAAACATGAAAAAGGTCATTTTAAAGTCAACATGAAAAACCATAATTCCAAAAGTATAATACACAAAAAAATCCTTACCAATGAAAGAAAATTTATCGTGCCACGTTCCCTCCTCCCACCCTGTGGGGCAACAGATGCCCCTTTCTCAAAAAATGTATTCAATGGGATCGTAATGTTGCAACCACACACAAGTTGACCCGCTGTGAGGAAGAAACGAGTTAGTGCACTTCAAACATGAAAAATGTCATTTCAAAGTAACATGAAAAACCATGATTCCAAAAGTATAAAACACCAAATATCCTTACCAATGAAAGATAATGTATCGTACCACGTTCCCTCCTCCCACCCTGTGGTGCAACAGATGTCCCTTTCTCCAAAAATGTACTCAATGGGATCGTAATGTTGCAACCACACACAAGTTGACCTGCAGTGAGGAAGAAACGAGTTAGTACACTTAGACATGAAAGAGGTCATTTTAAAGTCAACATGAAAAACCATAATTCCAAAAGTATAAAACACAAAAAAATCCTTACCAATGAAAGAAAATTTATCGTGCCACGTTCCCTCCTCCCACCCTGTGGTGCAACAGATGTCCCTTTCTCCAAAAATGTACGCAATGGTATCGTAATGTTGCAACCACACACAAGTTGACCTGCAGTGATGAAGAAACGAGTTAGTACACTTAAACATGAAAGAGGTCATTTTAAAGTCAACATGAAAAACCATAATTCCAAAAGTATAAAACACAAAAAAATCCTTACCAATGAAAGAAAATTTATCGTGCCACGTTCCCTCCTCCCACCCTGTGGTGCAACAGATGTCCCTTTCTCCAAAAATGTACTCAATGGGATCGTAATGTTGCAACCACACACAAGTTGACCTGCTGTGAGGAAGAAACGAGTTAGTACACTTAAACAGGAAAGAGGTCATTTTAAAGTCAACATGAAAAACAATAATTCCAAAAGTATAAAACACAAAAAAATCCTTACCAATGAAAGAAAATTTATCGTGCTACGTTCCCTCCTCCCACCCTGTGGTGCAACAGATGTCCCTTTCTCCAAAAATGTACTCAATGGGATCGTAATGTTGCAACCACACACATGTTGACCTGCAGTGAGGAAGAAACGAGTTAGTACACTTAAACATGAAAGAGGTCATTTTAAAGTCAACATGAAAAACAATAATTCCAAAAGTATAAAACACAAAAAAATCCTTACCAATGAACGAAAATTTATCGTGCCACGTTCCCTACTCCCACCCTGTGGTGCAACAGATGTCCCTTTCTCCAAAATTGTACGCAATGGTATCGTAATGTTGCAACCACACACAAGTTGACCTGCAGTGAGGAAGAAACGAGTTAGTACACTTAAACATGAAAGAGGTCATTTTAAAGTCAACATGAAAAACCGTAATTCCAAAAGTATAAAACACAAAAAAATCCTTACCAATGAAAGAAAATTTATCGTGCCACGTTCCCTCCTCCCAACCTGTGGTGCAACAGATGTCCCTTTCTCCAAAAATGTACTCAATGGGATCGTAATGTTGCAACCACACACAAGTTGACCTGCAGTGAGGAAGAAACGAGTTAGTACACTTAAACATGAAAGAGGTCATTTTAAAGTCAACATGAAAAACCATAATTCCAAAAGTATAAAACACAAAAAAATTCTTACAATGAAAGAAAATGTATCGTGCCACCTTCCCTCCTCCCACCCTGTGGGGCAACAGATGCCCCTTTCTCCAAAAATGTATTCAATGGGATCGTAATGTTGCAACCACACACAAGTTGACCCACTGTGAGGAAGAAACGAGTTAGTGCACTTCAAACATGAAAAATGTCATTTTAAAGTCAACATGAAAAACCATAATTCCAAAAGTATAAAACACAAAAAAATCCTTACAAATGAAAGAAAATTTATCGTGTCACGTTCCCTCCTCCCACCCTGTGGTGCAACAGATGTCCCTTTCTCCAAAAATGTACGCAATGGGATCGTAATGTTGCAACCACACACAAGTTGAGCTGCTGTGAGGAAGAAACGAGTTAGTTCACTTCAAACATGAAGAAGGTCATTTTAATATCAACATGAAAAACCATAATTCCAAAAGTATAAAACACCAAAAAATCCTTACCAATGAAAGATAATGTACCGCGCCACGTTCCCTCCTCCCACCCTGTGGTGCAACAGATGTCCCTTTCTCCCAAAAAGTACTGAATGTGATTGGAATGTTGAAACCACACACAAGTTGAAATGCTGTGAGGAGGAAACGACTTAGTAAACTTCAAACATGAAAAAGGTCATTTTAAAATCAACATGAAAAACCATAATTCCAAAAGTATAAAACACAAAAAAATCCTTACCAATGAAAGAAAATTTATCGTGCCACGTTCCCTCCTCCCACCCTGTGGTGCAACAGATGTCCCTTTCTCCCAAAAGTACTGAATGTGATTGGAATGTTGAAACCACACACAAGTTGAAATGCTGTGAGGAGGAAACGACTTAGTACACTTCTAACATGAAAAAGGTCATTTTAAAATCAACATGAAAAACCATAATTCCAAAAGTATAAAACACAAAAAAATCCTTACCAATGAAAGAAAATTTATCGTGCCACGTTCCCTCCTCCCACCCTGTGGTGCAACAGATGTCCCTTTCTCCAAAAATGTACGCAATGGGATCGTAATGTTGCAACCACACACAAGTTGACCTGCAGTGAGGAAGAAACGAGTTAGTACACTTAAACATGAAAGAGGTCATTTTAAAGTCAACATGAAAAACCATAATTCCAAAAGTATAAAACACAAAAAAATCCTTACCAATGAAAGAAAATTTATCATGCCACGTTCCCTCCTCCGACCCTGTGGTGCAACAGATGTCCCTTTCTCCAAAAATGTACTCAATGGTATCGTAATGTTGCAACCACACACAAGTTGACCTGCAGTGAGGAAGAAACGAGTTAGTACACTTAAACATGAAAGAGGTCATTTTAAAGTCAACATGAAAAACCATAATTCCATAAGTATAAAACACCAAAAAATCCTTACCAATGAAAGATAATGTATCGTACCACGTTCCCTCCTCCAACCCTGTGGGGCAACAGATGCCCCTTTCTCCAAAAATGTATTCAATGGGATCGTAATGTTGCAACCACACACAAGTTGACCTGCAGTGAGGAAGAAACGAGTTAGTACACTTAAACATGAAAGAGGTCATTTTAAAGTCAACATGAAAAACAATAATTCCAAAAGTATAAAACACAAAAAAATCCTTACCAATGAAAGAAAATTTATCGTGCCACGTTCCCTCCTCCCACCCTGTGGGGCAACAGATGTCCTTTCTCCAAAAATGTACGCAATGGGATCGTAATGTTGCAACCACACACAAGATGACCCGCTGTGAGGAAGAAACGAGTTAGTGGACTTCAAACATGAAATATGTCATTTTAAAGTCAACATGAAAACCCATAATTCCAAAAGTATAAAACACCAAAAAATCCTTACCAATGAAAGATAATGTATCGTACCATGTTCCCTCCTCCCACCCTGTGGTGCAACAGATGTCCCTTTCTCCAAAATTGTACTCAATGGGATCGTAATGTTGCAACTACACACAAGTTGACCTGCAGTGAGGAACAAACGAGTTAGTACACTTAAACATGAAAGAGGTCATTTTAAAGTCAACATGAAAAACAATAACTCCAAAAGTATAAAACACAAAAAAATCCTTACCAATGAAAGAAAATTTATCGTGCCACGTTCCCTCCTCCCACCCTGTGGTGCAACAGATGTCCCTTTCTCCAAAAATGTACGCAATGGGATCGTAATGTTGCAACCACACACAAGTTGACATGCTGTGAGGAGGAAACGACTTAGTACACTTCAAACATGAAAAAGGTCATTTTAAAATCAACATGAAAAACCATAATTCCCAAAGTATAAAACACAAAAAAATCCTTACCAACGAAAGGAAATGTATCGTGCCACGTTCCCTCCTCCCGCACTGTGGTGCAACAGATGTCCTTTCTCCAAAAATATACGAAATGGGATCCTAATGTTGCTACCACACACAAGTTGACCTGCTGTGAGGAAGAAACGAGTTAGTAAACTTCAAATATGATAATGGTCATTTTAAAATCAACATGAAACACCATAATTCCAAAAGTATAAAACACAAAAAAATCCTCACCAATGAAAGAAAATGTATCGTGCCACATTCCCTCCTCCCACCCTGTGGGGCAACAGATGTCCCTTTCTCCAAAAATCTGCTCAATGGGATCGTAATGTTGCAACCACACGCAAATTGACCTGCTGTGAGGAAGAAACGAGTTAGTACACTTCAAATATGAAAAAGGTCATTTTAAAATCAACATGAAAAACCATAATTCCAAAAGTATAAAACACAAAAAAATCCTTACCAATGAAAGAAAATGTATCGTGCCACATTCCCTCCTCCCACCCTGTGGTGCAAAAGATGTCCCTTTCTCCAAAAATGTACTCAATGGGATCGTAATATTGCAACCACACACAAGTTGACCTGCTGTGAGGAAGAAACGAGTTAGTACACTTCAAACATGAAAAAGGTCATTTTAAAGTCAACATGAAAAACCATAATTCCAAAAGTATAAAACACGAAAAAATCCTTACCAACGAAAGAAAATGTATCTTGCCACTTTTCCTCCTCCCACCCTGTGGTGCAACAGATGTCCCTTTCTCCAAAAATGTACTCAATGGGATCGTAATTTTGCAACCACACACAAGTTGGTACCTGCTGTGAGGAAGAAACGAGTTAGTACACTTCAAACATGAAAAGGGTCATTTTAAAATCAACATGAAAAACCATAATTTCAAAAGTATTAAACACAAAAAAATCCTTACCAATGAAAGAAAATGTATCGTGCCACGTTCCCTCCTCCCACCCTGTGGTGCAACAGATGTCCCTTTCTCCAAAAATGTACTCAATGGGATCGTAATGTTGCAACCACACACCAGTTGACCTGCTGTGAGGAAGAAACGAGTTAGTACACTTCAAACATGAAAAATATCATTTTAAAGTCAACATGAAAAACCATAATTCCCAAAGTATAAAACACAAAAAAATCGTTACCAACGAAAGAAAATGTATCGTGCCATGTTCCCTCCTCCCACCCTGTGGTGCAACAGATGTCCCTTTCTCCAAAAATGTACTCAATGGGATCGTAATGTTGCAACCACACACAAGTTGACCTGCTGTGAGGAAGAAACGAGTTAGTACACTTCAAATATGAAAAAGGTCAATTTAAAATCAACATGAAAAACCATAATTTCAAAAGTATAAAACAAAAAAAATCCTTACCAACGAAAGAAAATGTATCGTACCACGTTCCCTCCTCCCTCCCTGTGGTGCACCAGATGTCCCTTTCTCCAAAAATGTACTCAATGGGATCGTAATGTTGCAACCACACACCAGTTGACCTGCTGTGAGGAAGAAACGAGTTAGTACACTTCAAATAAGATAAAGGTCATTTTAAAATCAACATGAAAAACCATAATTCCAAAAGTATAAAACACAAAAAAATCCTTACCAATGAAAGAAAATTTATCGTGCCACGTTCCCTCCTCCCAACCTGTGGGGCAACAGATGCCCCTTACTCAAAAAATGTATTCAATGGGATCGTAATGTTGCAACCACACACAAGTTGACCCGCTGTGAGGATGAAACGAGTTAGTGCACTTCAAACATGAAAAATGTCATTTCAAAGTAACATGAAAAACCATGATTCCAAAAGTATAAAACACCAAATATCCTTACCAATGAAAGATAATGTATCGTACCACGTTCCCTCCTCCCACCCTGTGGTGCAACAGATGTCCCTTTCTCCAAAAATGTACTCAATGGGATCGTAATGTTGCAACCACACACAAGTTGACCTGCAGTGAGGAAGAAACGACTTAGTACACTTAGACATGAAAGAGGTCATTTTAAAGTCAACATGAAAAACCATAATTCCAAAAGTATAAAACACAAAAAAATCCTTACCAATGAAAGAAAATTTATCGTGCCACGTTCCCTCCTCCCACCCTGTGGTGCAACAGATGTCCCTTTCTCCAAAAATGTACGCACTGGTATCGTAATGTTGCAACCACACACAAGTTGACCTGCAGTGATGAAGAAACGAGTTAGTACACTTAAACATGAAAGAGGTCATTTTAAAGTCAACATGAAAAACCATAATTCCAAAAGTATAAAACACAAAAAAATCCTTACCAATGAAAGAAAATTTATCGTGCCACGTTCCCTCCTCCCACCCTGTGGTGCAACAGATGTCCCTTTCTCCAAAAATGTACTCAATGGGATCGTAATGTTGCAACCACACACAAGTTGACCTGCTGTGAGGAAGAAACGAGTTAGTACACTTAAACAGGAAAGAGGTCATTTTAAAGTCAACATGAAAAACCATAATTCCAAAAGTATAAAACACAAAAAAATCCTTACCAATGAAAGAAAATTTATCGTGCTACGTTCCCTCCTCCCACCCTGTGGTGCAACAGATGTCCCTTTCTCCAAAAATGTACTCAATGGGATCGTAATGTTGCAACCACACACAAGTTGACCTGCAGTGAGGAAGAAACGAGTTAGTACACTTAAACATGAATGAGGTCATTTTAAAGTCAACATGAAAAACAATAATTCCAAAAGTATAAAACACAAAAAAATCCTTACCAATGAACGAAAATTTATCGTGCCACGTTCCCTACTCCCACCCTGTGGTGCAACAGATGTCCCTTTCTCCAAAAATGTACTCAATGGGATCGTAATGTTGCAACCACACACAAGTTGACCTGCTGTGAGGAAGAAACGAGTTAGTACACTTCAAACATGACAAAGGTCATTTTAAAATCAACATGAAAAACCATAATTCCAAAAGTATAAAACACAAAAAAATTCTTACAATGAAAGAAAATGTATCGTGCCACGTTCCCTCCTCCCACCCTGTGGGGCAACAGATGCCCCTTTCTCCAAAAATGTATTCAATGGGATCGTAATGTTGCAACCACACACAAGTTGACCCACTGTGAGGAAGAAACGAGTTAGTGCACTTCAAACATGAAAAATGTCATTTTAAGTCAACATGAAAAACCATAATTCCAAAAGTATAAAACACAAAAAAATCCTTACCAATGAAAGAAAATTTATCGTGCCACGTTCCCTCCTCCCACCCTGTGGTGCAACAGATGTCCCTTTCTCCAAAAATGTACGCAATGGGATCGTAATGTTGCAACCACACACAAGTTGACCTGCAGTGAGGAAGAAACGAGTTAGTACACTTAAACATGAAAGAGGTCATTTTAAAGTCAACATGAAAAACAATAATTCCAAAAGTATAAAACACAAAAAAATCCTTACCAATGAAAGAAAATTTATCGTGCCACGTTCCCTCCTCCCACCCTGTGGGGCAACAGATGTCTTTTCTCCAAAAATGTACGCAATGGGATCGTAATGTTGCAACCACACACAAGATGACCCGCTGTGAGGAAGAAACGAGTTGGTGCACTTCAAACATGAAAAATGTCATTTTAAAGTCAACATGAAAAACCATAATTCCAAAAGTATAAAACACCAAATATCCTTACCAATGAAAGATAATGTATCGTACCACGTTCCCTCCTCCCACCCTGTGGTGCAACAGATGTCCCTTTCTCCAAAAATGTACTCAATGGGATCGTAATGTTGCAACCACACACAAGTTGACCTGCAGTGAGGAAGAAACGAGTTAGTACACTTAAACATGAATGAGGTCATTTTAAAGTCAACATGAAAAACAATAATTCCAAAAGTATAAAACACAAAAAAATCCTTACCAATGAAAGAAAATTTATCGTGCCACATTCCCTCCTCCCACCCTGTGGTGCAACAGATGTCCCTTTCTCCAAAAATGTACGCAATGGGATCGTAATGTTGCAACCACACACAAGTTGAGCTGCTGTGAGGAAGAAACGAGTTAGTTCACTTCAAACATGAAGAAGGTCATTTTAATATCAACATGAAAAACCATAATTCCAAAAGTATAAAACACCAAAAAATCCTTACCAATGAAAGATAATGTATCGCGCCACGTTCCCTCCTCCCACCCTGTGGTGCAACAGATGTCCCTTTCTCCCAAAAAGTACTGAATGTGATTGGAATGTTGAAACCACACACAAGTTGAAATGCTGTGAGGAGGAAACGACTTAGTACACTTCAAACATGAAAAAGGTCATTTTAAAATCAACATGAAAAACCATAATTCCAAAAGTATAAAACACAAAAAAAATCCTTACCAATGAAAGAAAATTTATCGTGCCACGTTCCCTCCTCCCACCCTGTGGTGCAACAGATGTCCCTTTCTCCCAAAAAGTACTGAATGTGATTGGAATGTTGAAACCACACACAAGTTGAAATGCTGTGAGGAGGAAACGACTTAGTACACTTCTAACATGAAAAAGGTCATTTTAAAATCAACATGAAAAACCATAATTCCAAAAGTATAAAACACAAAAAAATCCTTACCAATGAAAGAAAATTTATCGTGCCACGTTCCCTACTCCCGCCCTGTGGTGCAACAGATGTCCCTTTCTCCCAAAAAGTACTGAATGTGATTGGAATGTTGAAACCACACACAAGTTGAAATGCTGTGAGGAGGAAACGACTTAGTACACTTCTAACATGAAAAAGGTCATTTTAAAATCAACATGAAAAACCATAATTCCAAAAGTATAAAACACAAAAAAATCCTTACCAATGAAAGAAAATTTATCGTGCCACGTTCCCTCCTCCCACCCTGTGGTGCAACAGATGTCCCTTTCTCCCAAAAAGTACTGAATGTGATTGGAATGTTGAAACCACACACAAGTTGAAATGCTGTGAGGAGGAAACGACTTAGTACACTTCTAACATGAAAAAGGTCATTTTAAAATCAACATGAAAAACCATAATTCCAAAAGTATAAAACACAAAAAAATCCTTACCAATGAAAGAAAATTTATCGTGCCACGTTCCCTCCTCCCACCCTGTGGTGCAACAGATGTCCCTTTCTCCAAAAATGTACGCAATGGGATCGTAATGTTGCAACCACACACAAGTTGACCTGCAGTGAGGAAGAAACGAGTTAGTACACTTAAACATGAAAGAGGTCATTTTAAAGTCAACATGAAAAACAATAATTCCAAAAGTATAAAACACAAAAAAATCCTTACCAATGAAAGAAAATTTATCGTGCCACGTTCCCTCCTCCCACCCTGTGGGGCAACAGATGTCTTTTCTCCAAAAATGTACGCAATGGGATCGTAATGTTGCAACCACACACAAGATGACCCGCTGTGAGGAAGAAACGAGTTGGTGCACTTCAAACATGAAGAAGGTCATTTTAAAGTCAACATGAAAAACCATAATTCCAAAAGTATAAAACACCAAATATCCTTACCAATGAAAGATAATGTATCGTACCACGTTCCCTCCTCCCACCCTGTGGTGCAACAGATGTCCCTTTCTCCAAAAATGTACTCAATGGGATCGTAATGTTGCAACCACACACAAGTTGACCTGCAGTGAGGAAGAAACGAGTTAGTACACTTAAACATGAATGAGGTCATTTTAAAGTCAACATGAAAAACAATAATTCCAAAAGTATAAAACACAAAAAAATCCTTACCAATGAAAGAAAATTTATCGTGCCACATTCCCTCCTCCCACCCTGTGGTGCAACAGATGTCCCTTTCTCCAAAAATGTACGCAATGGGATCGTAATGTTGCAACCACACACAAGTTGAGCTGCTGTGAGGAAGAAACGAGTTAGTTCACTTCAAACATGAAGAAGGTCATTTTAATATCAACATGAAAAACCATAATTCCAAAAGTATAAAACACCAAAAAATCCTTACCAATGAAAGATAATGTATCGCGCCACGTTCCCTCCTCCCACCCTGTGGTGCAACAGATGTCCCTTTCTCCCAAAAAGTACTGAATGTGATTGGAATGTTGAAACCACACACAAGTTGAAATGCTGTGAGGAGGAAACGACTTAGTACACTTCAAACATGAAAAAGGTCATTTTAAAATCAACATGAAAAACCATAATTCCAAAAGTATAAAACACAAAAAAAATCCTTACCAATGAAAGAAAATTTATCGTGCCACGTTCCCTCCTCCCACCCTGTGGTGCAACAGATGTCCCTTTCTCCCAAAAAGTACTGAATGTGATTGGAATGTTGAAACCACACACAAGTTGAAATGCTGTGAGGAGGAAACGACTTAGTACACTTCTAACATGAAAAAGGTCATTTTAAAATCAACATGAAAAACCATAATTCCAAAAGTATAAAACACAAAAAAATCCTTACCAATGAAAGAAAATTTATCGTGCCACGTTCCCTCCTCCCACCCTGTGGTGCAACAGATGTCCCTTTCTCCAAAAATGTACGCAATGGGATCGTAATGTTGCAACCACACACAAGTTGACCTGCAGTGAGGAAGAAACGAGTTAGTACACTTAAACATGAAAGAGGTCATTTTAAAGTCAACATGAAAAACAATAATTCCAAAAGTATAAAACACAAAAAAATCCTTACCAATGAAAGAAAATTTATCGTGCCACGTTCCCTCCTCCCACCCTGTGGGGCAACAGATGTCTTTTCTCCAAAAATGTACGCAATGGGATCGTAATGTTGCAACCACACACAAGATGACCCGCTGTGAGGAAGAAACGAGTTGGTGCACTTCAAACATGAAAAATGTCATTTTAAAGTCAACATGAAAAACCATAATTCCAAAAGTATAAAACACCAAATATCCTTACCAATGAAAGATAATGTATCGTACCACGTTCCCTCCTCCCACCCTGTGGTGCAACAGATGTCCCTTTCTCCAAAAATGTACTCAATGGGATCGTAATGTTGCAACCACACACAAGTTGACCTGCAGTGAGGAAGAAACGAGTTAGTACACTTAAACATGAATGAGGTCATTTTAAAGTCAACATGAAAAACAATAATTCCAAAAGTATAAAACACAAAAAAATCCTTACCAATGAAAGAAAATTTATCGTGCCACATTCCCTCCTCCCACCCTGTGGTGCAACAGATGTCCCTTTCTCCAAAAATGTACGCAATGGGATCGTAATGTTGCAACCACACACAAGTTGAGCTGCTGTGAGGAAGAAACGAGTTAGTTCACTTCAAACATGAAGAAGGTCATTTTAATATCAACATGAAAAACCATAATTCCAAAAGTATAAAACACCAAAAAATCCTTACCAATGAAAGATAATGTATCGCGCCACGTTCCCTCCTCCCACCCTGTGGTGCAACAGATGTCCCTTTCTCCCAAAAAGTACTGAATGTGATTGGAATGTTGAAACCACACACAAGTTGAAATGCTGTGAGGAGGAAACGACTTAGTACACTTCTAACATGAAAAAGGTCATTTTAAAATCAACATGAAAAACCATAATTCCAAAAGTATAAAACACAAAAAAATCCTTACCAATGAAAGAAAATTTATCGTGCCACATTCCCTCCTCCCACCCTGTGGTGCAACAGATGTCCCTTTCTCCAAAAATGTACGCAATGGGATCGTAATGTTGCAACCACACACAAGTTGAGCTGCTGTGAGGAAGAAACGAGTTAGTTCACTTCAAACATGAAGAAGGTCATTTTAATATCAACATGAAAAACCATAATTCCAAAAGTATAAAACACCAAAAAATCCTTACCAATGAAAGAAAATTTATCGTGCCACGTTCCCTCCTCCCACCCTGTGGTGCAACAGATGTCCCTTTCTCCCAAAAAGTACTGAATGTGATTGGAATGTTGAAACCACACACAAGTTGAAATGCTGTGAGGAGGAAACGACTTAGTACACTTCAAACATGAAAAAGGTCATTTTAAAATCAACATGAAAAACCATAATTCCAAAAGTATAAAACACAAAAAAAATCCTTACCAATGAAAGAAAATTTATCGTGCCACGTTCCCTCCTCCCACCCTGTGGTGCAACAGATGTCCCTTTCTCCCAAAAAGTACTGAATGTGATTGGAATGTTGAAACCACACACAAGTTGAAATGCTGTGAGGAGGAAACGACTTAGTACACTTCTAACATGAAAAAGGTCATTTTAAAATCAACATGAAAAACCATAATTCCAAAAGTATAAAACACAAAAAAATCCTTACCAATGAAAGAAAATTTATCGTGCCACGTTCCCTCCTCCCACCCTGTGGTGCAACAGATGTCCCTTTCTCCAAAAATGTACGCAATGGGATCGTAATGTTGCAACCACACACAAGTTGACCTGCAGTGAGGAAGAAACGAGTTAGTACACTTAAACATGAAAGAGGTCATTTTAAAGTCAACATGAAAAACAATAATTCCAAAAGTATAAAACACAAAAAAATCCTTACCAATGAAAGAAAATTTATCGTGCCACGTTCCCTCCTCCCACCCTGTGGGGCAACAGATGTCTTTTCTCCAAAAATGTACGCAATGGGATCGTAATGTTGCAACCACACACAAGATGACCCGCTGTGAGGAAGAAACGAGTTGGTGCACTTCAAACATGAAAAATGTCATTTTAAAGTCAACATGAAAAACCATAATTCCAAAAGTATAAAACACCAAATATCCTTACCAATGAAAGATAATGTATCGTACCACGTTCCCTCCTCCCACCCTGTGGTGCAACAGATGTCCCTTTCTCCAAAAATGTACTCAATGGGATCGTAATGTTGCAACCACACACAAGTTGACCTGCAGTGAGGAAGAAACGAGTTAGTACACTTAAACATGAATGAGGTCATTTTAAAGTCAACATGAAAAACAATAATTCCAAAAGTATAAAACACAAAAAAATCCTTACCAATGAAAGAAAATTTATCGTGCCACATTCCCTCCTCCCACCCTGTGGTGCAACAGATGTCCCTTTCTCCAAAAATGTACGCAATGGGATCGTAATGTTGCAACCACACACAAGTTGAGCTGCTGTGAGGAAGAAACGAGTTAGTTCACTTCAAACATGAAGAAGGTCATTTTAATATCAACATGAAAAACCATAATTCCAAAAGTATAAAACACCAAAAAATCCTTACCAATGAAAGATAATGTATCGCGCCACGTTCCCTCCTCCCACCCTGTGGTGCAACAGATGTCCCTTTCTCCCAAAAAGTACTGAATGTGATTGGAATGTTGAAACCACACACAAGTTGAAATGCTGTGAGGAGGAAACGACTTAGTACACTTCAAACATGAAAAAGGTCATTTTAAAATCAACATGAAAAACCATAATTCCAAAAGTATAAAACACAAAAAAAATCCTTACCAATGAAAGAAAATTTATCGTGCCACGTTCCCTCCTCCCACCCTGTGGTGCAACAGATGTCCCTTTCTCCCAAAAAGTACTGAATGTGATTGGAATGTTGAAACCACACACAAGTTGAAATGCTGTGAGGAGGAAACGACTTAGTACACTTCTAACATGAAAAAGGTCATTTTAAAATCAACATGAAAAACCATAATTCCAAAAGTATAAAACACAAAAAAATCCTTACCAATGAAAGAAAATTTATCGTGCCACGTTCCCTCCTCCCACCCTGTGGTGCAACAGATGTCCCTTTCTCCAAAAATGTACGCAATGGGATCGTAATGTTGCAACCACACACAAGTTGACCTGCAGTGAGGAAGAAACGAGTTAGTACACTTAAACATGAAAGAGGTCATTTTAAAGTCAACATGAAAAACCATAATTCCAAAAGAATAAAACACAAAAAAATCCTTACCAATGAAAGAAAATTTATCATGCCACGTTCCCTCCTCCGACCCTGTGGTGCAACAGATGTCCCTTTCTCCAAAAATGTACGCAATGGTATCGTAATGTTGCAACCACACACAAGTTGACCTGCACTGAGGAAGAAACGAGTTAGTACACTTAAACATGAAAGAGGTCATTTTAAAGTCAACATGAAAAACCATAATTCCTTAAGTATTAAACACCAAAAAATCCTTACCAATGAAAGATAATGTATCGTACCACGTTCCCTCCTCCAACCCTGTGGGGCAACAGATGCCCCTTTCTCCAAAAATGTATTCAATGGGATCGTAATGTTGCAACCACACACAAGTTGACCTGCAGTGAGGAAGAAACGAGTTAGTACACTAAAACATGAAAGAGGTCATTTTAAAGTCAACATGAAAAACCATAATTCCAAAAGTATAAAACACAAAAAAATCCTTACCAATGAAAGAAAATTTATCGTGCCACGTTCCCTCCTCCCACCCTGTGGTGCAACAGATGTCCCTTTCTCCAAAAATGTACTCAATGGGATCGTAATGTTGCAACCACACACAAGTTGACCTGCAGTGAGGAAGAAACGAGTTAGTACACTTAAACATGAAAGAGGTCATTTTAAAGTCAACATGAAAAACAATAATTCCAAAAGTATAAAACACAAAAAAATCCTTACCAATGAAAGAAAATTTATCGTGCCACGTTCCCTCCTCCCACCCTGTGGGGCAACAGATGTCCTTTCTCCAAAAATGTACGCAATGGGATCGTAATGTTGCAACCACACACAAGATGACCCGCTGTGAGGAAGAAACGAGTTAGTGGACTTCAAACATGAAAAATGTCATTTTAAAGTCAACATGAAAACCCATAATTCCAAAAGTATAAAACACCAAAAAATCCTTACCAATGAAAGATAATGTATCGTACCACGTTCGCTCCTCCCACCCTGTGGTGCAACAGATGTCCCTTTCTCCAAAAATGTACTCAATGGGATCGTAATGTTGCAACTACACACAAGTTGACCTGCAGTGAGGAAGAAACGAGTTAGTACACTTAAACATGAAAGAGGTCATTTTAAAGTCAACATGAAAAACAATAATACCAAAAGTATAAAACACAAAAAAATCCTTACCAATGAAAGAAAATTTATCGTGCCACGTTCCCTCCTCCCACCCTGTGGTGCAACAGATGTCCCTTTCTCCAAAAATGTACGCAATGGGATCGTAATGTTGCAACCACACACAAGTTGACCTGCTGTGAGGAAGAAACGAGTTAGTACACTTCAAACAAGAAGAAGGTCATTTTAAAATCAACATGAAAAACCATAATTCCAAAAGTATAAAACACCAAAAAATCCCTACCAATGAAAGAAAATGTATCGCGCCACGTTCCCTCCTCCTACCCTGTGGTGCAACAGATGTCCCTTTCTCCCAAAAAGTGCTGAATGTGATCGGAATGTTGAAACCACACACAAGTTGACATGCTGTGAGGAGGAAACGACTTAGTACACTTCAAACATGGAAAAGGTCATTTTAAAATCAACATGAAAAACCATAATTCCCAAAGTATAAAACACAAAAAAATCCTTACCAACGAAAGGAAATGTATCGTGCCACGTTCCCTCCTCCCGCACTGTGGTGCAACAGATGTCCTTTCTCCAAAAATATACGAAATGGGATCCTAATGTTGCTACCACACACAAGTTGACCTGCTGTGAGGAAGAAACGAGTTAGTAAACTTCAAATATGATAATGGTCATTTTAAAATCAACATGAAACACCATAATTCCAAAAGTATAAAACACAAAAAAATCCTCACCAATGAAAGAAAATGTATCGTGCCACGTTCCCTCCTCCCACCCTGTGGGGCAACAGATGTCCCTTTCTCCAAAAATCTGCTCAATGGGATCGTAATGTTGCAACCACACGCAAGTTGACCTGCTGTGAGGAAGAAACGAGTTAGTACACTTCAAATATGAAAAAGGTCATTTTAAAATCAACATGAAAAACCATAATTCCAAAAGTATAAAACACAAAAAAATCCTTACCAATGAAAGAAAATGTATCGTGCCACATTCCCTCCTCCCACCCTGTGGTGCAACAGATGTCCCTTTCTCCAAAAATGTACTCAATGGGATCGTAATGTTGCAACCACACACAAGTTGACCTGCTGTGAGGAAGAAACGAGTTAGTACACTTCAAACATGAAAAAGGTCATTTTAAAGTCAACATGAAAAACCATAATTCCAAAAGTATAAAACACGAAAAAATCCTTACCAATGAAAGAAAATGTATCTTGCCACTTTTCCTCCTCCCACCCTGTGGTGCAACAGATGTCCCTTTCTCCAAAAATGTACTCAATGGGATCGTAATTTTGCAACCACACACAAGTTGGTACCTGCTGTGAGGAAGAAACGAGTTAGTACACTTCAAACATGAAAAAGGTCATTTTAATATCAACATGAAAAACCATAATTTCAAAAGTATTAAACACAAAAAAATCCTTACCAATGAAAGAAAATGTATCGTGCCACATTCCCTCCTCCCACCCTGTGGTGCAACAGATGTCCCTTTCTCCAAAAATGTACTCAATGGGATCGTAATGTTGCAACCACACACCAGTTGACCTGCTGTGAGGAAGAAACTAGTTAGTACACTTCAAACATGAAAAATATCATTTTAAAGTCAACATGAAAAACCATAATTCCCAAAGTATAAAACACAAAAAAATCCTTACCAACGAAAGAAAATGTATCGTGCCATGTTCCCTCCTCCCACCCTGTGGTGCAACAGATGTCCCTTTCTCCAAAAATGTACTCAATGGGATCGTAATGTTGCAACCACACACAAGTTGACCTGCTGTGAGGAAGAAACGAGTTAGTACACTTCAAATATGAAAAAGGTCAATTTAAAATCAACATGAAAAACCATAATTTCAAAAGTATAAAACAAAAAAAATCCTTACCAACGAAAGAAAATGTATCGTACCACGTTCCCTCCTCCCTCCCTGTGGTGCAACAGATGTCCCTTTCTCCAAAAATGTACTCAATGGGATCGTAATGTTGCAACCACACACCAGTTGACCTGCTGTGAGGAAGAAACGAGTTAGTACACTTCAAATATGATAAAGGTCATTTTAAAATCAACATGAAAAACCATAATTCCAAAAGTATAAAACACAAAAAAATCCTTACCAATGAAAGAAAATTTATCGTGCCACGTTCCCTCCTCCCACCCTGTGGTGCAACAGATGTCCCTTTCTCCAAAAATGTACTCAATGGGATCGTAATGTTGCAACCACACACAAGTTGACCTGCTGCGAGGAAGAAACGAGTTAGTACACTTCAAACATGAAAAAGGTCATTTTAAAATCAACATGAAAAACCATAATTCCAAACGTATAAAACACAAAAAAATCCTTACCAATGAAAGAAAATGTATCGTGCCATGTTCCCTCCTCCCACCCTGTGGTGCAACAGATGTCCCTTTCTCCAAAAATGTACTCAATGGGATCGTAATGTTGCAACCACGCACAAGTTGAACTGCTGTGAGGAAGAAACGAGTTAGTACACTTCAAATATGAAAAAGGTCAATTTAAAATCAACATGAAAAACCATAATTTCAAAAGTATAAAACAAAAAAAATCCTTACCAACGAAAGAAAATGTATCGTGCCACGTTCCCTCCTCCCACCCTGTGGTGCAACAGATGTCCCTTTCTCCAAAAATGTACTCAATGGGATCGTAATGTTGCAACCACACACCAGTTGACATGCTGTGAAGAAGAAACGAGTTAGTACACTTCAAATATGATAAAGCTCATTTTAAAATCAACATGAAAAACCATAATTTCAAAAATATAAAAGACAAAAAAATACTTACCAACGAAAGAAAATGTATCGTGCCACGTTCCCTCCTCCCACCCAGTGGCGCAACAGATGTCTCTTTCTCCAAAAATGAACTCAATGGGATTGTAATGTTGCAACCACACACAAGTTGACCTGCTGTGAGGAAGAAACAAGTTAGTACACTTCAAACATAAAAAAGGTCATTTTAAAATCAACATGAAAAACTATTATTCCAAAAGTATAAAACACAAAAAAATCCTTACCAATGAAAGAAAATGTATCGTGCCATGTTCCCTCCTCCCACCCTGTGGTGCAACAGATGTCCCTTTCTCCAAATATGTACTCAATGGGATCGTAATGTTGCAACCACACACAAGTTGACCTGCTGTGAGGAAGAAACGAGTTAGTACACTTCAAATATGATAAAGGTCATTTTAAAATCAACATGAAAAACCATAATTCCAAAAGTATAAAACACAACAAAATCCTTACCAATGAAAGAAAATTTATCGTGCCACGTTCCCTCCTCCCACCCTGTGGCGCAACAGATGTCCCTTTCTCCAAAAATGTACTCAATGGGATCGTAATGTTGCAACCACACACAAGTTGACCTGCTGTGAGGAAGAAACAAATTAGTATACTTCAAACATAAAAAAGGTCATTTTAAAATCAACACGAAAAACCATTATTCCAAAAGTATAAAACACAAAAAAATCCTTACCAATGAAAGAAAATGTATCGTGCTACGCTCTCTCCTCCGACCCTGTGGTGCAACAGATGTCCCTTTCTCCAAAAATGTACTCAATGGGATCGTAATGTTGCAACCACACACAAGTTGTCCTGCAGTGAGGAAGAAACGAGTTAGTACACTTCAAACATGAAGAAGGTCATTTTAAAATCAACATGAAAAACCATAATTCCAAAAGTATAAAACACAAAAAAATCCTTACCAATGAAAGATAATGTATCGCGCCATGTTCCCTCCTCCCACCCTGTGGTGCAACAGATGTCCCTTTCTCCAAAAATGAACTCAATGGGATCGTAATGTTGCAACCACACACAAGTTGACCTGCTGTGAGGAGGAAACGAGTTAGTACACTTCAAACATGAAAAAGGTCATTTTAAAATCAACATGAAAAACCATAATTCCAAAAGTATAAAACGCAAAAAAATTCTTACCAACGGAAGAAAATGTATCGTGCCACGTTCCCCCCTCCCACCCTGTGGTGCAACAGATGTCCTTTCTCCAAAAATGTACTCAATGGGACCGTAATGATGTAACCACACACCAGTTGACCTGCTGTGAGGAAGAAACGAGTTAGTACACTTCAAATATGATAAAGGTCATTTTAAAATCAACATGAAAAACCATAATTCCAAAAGTATAAAACACAAAAAAATCCTTACCAATGAAAGAAAATTTATCGTGCCACGTTCCCTCCTCCCACCCTGTGGTGCAACAGATGTCCCTTTCTCCAAAAATGTACTCAATGGGATCGTAATGTTGCAACCACACACCAGTTGACCTGCTGTGAGGAAGAAACGAGTTAGTACACTTCAAATATGATAAAGGTCATTTTAAAATCAACATGAAAAACCATAATTCCAAAAGTATAAAACACAAAAAAATCCTTACCAATGAAAGAAAATGTATCGTGCCACGTTCCCTCCTCCCACCCTGTGGTGCAACAGATGTCCCTTTCTCCAAAAATGTACTCAATGGGATCGTAATGTTGCAACCACACACAAGTTGACCTGCTGTGAGGAAGAAACAAGTTAATACACTTCAAACATGAAAAATTTCATTTTGAAATCAACATGAAAAACCACAATTCGAAAAGTATAAAACACAAAATCTTCCTTACCAATTAAAGAAAATGTATTGTGCTACGCTCGCTCCTCCCACCCTGTGGTGCAACAGATGTCCCTTTCTCTCAAAAAGTACTGAATGGGATCGTATAGTTGAAACCACACACAACTTGACCTGCTGTGAGGAAGAAACGAGTTAGTACACTTCAAACATGAAGAAGGTCATTTTAAAATCAACATGAAAAACCATAATTCCAAAAGTATAAAACACAAAAAAATCCTTACCAATGAAAGAAAATGTATCGTGCCACGTTCCCTTCTCCCACCCTGTGGTGCAACAGATGTCCATTTCTCCAAAAATGTACTCAACGGGATTGTAATGTTGCAACCACACACAAGTTGACCTGCTGTGAGGAAAAAACGAGTTAGTACACTTCAAACATGAAAAAGGTCATTTTAAAATCAACATGAAAAACCATAATTCCAAAAGCGTTATGCACAAAAAAATCCTTACCAATGAGAGATAATGTATCGCGCCATGTTCCCTCCTCCCACCCTGTGGTGTAACAGATGTCCATTTCTCCAAAAATGTACTCAACGGGATTGTAATGTTGCAACCACACACAAGTTGACCTGCTGTGAGGAAGAAACGAGTTAGTACACTTCAAATATGATAAAGGTCATTTTAAAATCAACATGAAAAACCATAATTCCAAAAGTATAAAACACAAAAAAATCCTTACCAATGAAAGAAAATGTATCGTGCCACGTTCCCTCCTACCGCCCTGTGGTGCAACTGATGTCCTTTCTCCAAAAATGTACGCAATGGGATCGTAATATTGCAACAACACACAAGTTGACCTGCTGTGAGGAAGAAACGAGTTAGTACACTACAAACATGAAAAAGGTCATTTTAAAATCAACATGAAAAACCATAATTCCAAAAGTATAAAACACAAAAAAATCCTTACCAATGAAAGAAAATGTATCGTGCCACATTCCCTCCTCCCACCCTGTGGTGCAACAGATGTCCCTATCTCCAAAAATGTACTCAATGGGATCGTAATGTTGCAACCACACACAAGTTGACCTGCTGTGAGGAAGGAACGAGTTAGTACACTTCAAATATGAAAAAGGTCATTTTAAAATCAACATGAAAAACCATAATTCCAAAAGTATAAAACACAAAAAAATCCTTACCAATGAAAGAAAATGTATCGTGCCACGTACCCTCCTCCCACCCTGTGGTGCAACAGATGTCCCTTTCTCCAAAAATATACGCAATGGGATCGTAATGTTGCAACCACACACAAGTTGACCTGCTGTGAGGAAGAAACGAGTTAGTACACTACAAACATGAAAAAGGTCATTTTAAAATCAACATAAAAAACCATAATTCCAAACGTATAAAACACAAAAAAATCCTTACCAACGAAAGAAAATGTATGGTGCCACGTTCACTCCTACCGCCTTGTGGTGCAACTGATGTCCTTTCTCCAACAATGTACGCAATGGGATCGTAATGTTGCAACCACACACAAGTTGACCTGCTGTGAGGAAGAAACGAGTTAGTACACTACAAACATGAAAAAGGTCATTTTAAAATCAACATGAAAAACCATAATTCCAAAAGTATAAAACACCAAAAATCCTTACCAATGAAAGAAAATGTATCGTGCCACATTCCATCCTCCCACCCGGTGGTGCAACAGATGTCCATTTCTCCAAAAATGTACTCAATGGGATTGTAATGTTGCAACCACACATAAGTTGACCTGCTGTGAGGAAGAAACGAGTAAGTACACTTCAAACATGGAAAAGGTCAATTTAAAATCAACATGAAAAACCATAATTAGAAAAGTATAAAACACAAAAAAATCCTTACCAATGAAAGATAATGAATCGCGCCACGTTCCCTCCTCCCACCCTGTGGTGCAACAGATGTCCCTTTCTCCAAAAATGTACTCAATGGGATCGTAATGTTGCAACCACACACAAGTCGACCTGCTTTGAAGAAAAAACGAGTTAGTACACTTCAACCATGAAATAGGTCATTTTAAAATCAACATGAAAAACCATAATTCCAAAAGTATAAAACACGAAAAAGTCCTTACCAGTGAAAGAAAATGTATCGTGCCACGTTCCCTCCTCCCACCCGGTGGTGCAACTGATGTCCCTTTCTCCAAAAATGTACTCAATGGGATCGTAATGTTGCAACCACACACAAGTTGATTTGCTGTGAGGAAAAAACGAGTTAGTACACTTCAAACATGAAAAAGGTCATTTTAAAATCAACATAAAAACCATAATTCCAAAAGTATAAAACACAAAAAAATCCTTACCAATGAAAGAAAACGTATTGTGCCACGTTCCCTCCTCCCACCCTGTGGTGCAACAGATGTCCCTTTCTCCAAAAATGTACTCAATGGGATCGTAATGTTGCAACCACACACTAGTTGACCTGCTGTGAGGAACAAACGAGTTGGTACACTTCAAACATGAAATAGGTCATTTTAAAATCAACATAAAAACCATAATATCCAAAAGTATAAAACACAAAAAAATCCTTACCAATGAAAGAAAATGTATCGTGCCACGTTCCCTCCTCCCACCCTGTGGTGCAACAGATGTCCCTTTCTCCAAAAATGTACTCAATGGGATCGTAATGTTGCAACCACACACTAGTTGACCTGCTGTGAGGAACAAACGAGTTGGTACACTTCAAACATGAAATAGGTCATTTTAAAATCAACATGAAAAACCATAATTCCAAAAGTATAAAACACAAAAAAATCCTTACCAACGAAAGAAAATTTATCGTGCCACGTTCCCTCCTCCAACCCGGTGGTGCAACAGATGTCCCTTTCTCCAAAAATGTACTCAATGGGATCGTAATTTTGCAACAACACACAAGTTGACCTGCTGTGGGGAAAAAACGAGTTAGTACACTTCAAACATGAAAAAGGACATTTTAAATTCAACATGAAAAACCATAATTCCAAAAGTAAAAAACACAAAAAAATCCGTACCAATGAAAGAAAATGTATCATGCCACGTTCCCTCCCCCATCCTGTGGTGCAACAGATGACCCTTTCTCCAAAAGTGTACTCAATGGGATCGTAATGTTGCAACCACACACTAGTTGACCTGCTGTGAGGAACAAGCGAGTTAGTACACTTCAAACATGAAAAAGGTCATTTTAAAATCAACATGAAGAACCATAATTCCAAAAGTATAAAACACAAAAAAATCCTTACCAATGAAAGAAAACGTATCGTGCCAGGTTCCCTCCTCCCACCCTGTGGTACAGGAGATGTTTCTTACTCCAAAAATGTACTCAAGGGGATTGTAATGCTGCAACCACACACAAGTTGACCTGCTGTGAGGAAGGAACGAGTTAGTAAACTTCAAACATGAAAAAGTTCATTTTAAAATCAACATGAAAAACCATAATTCCAAAAGTATAAAACACAAAAAAATCCGTACCAATGAAGAAAATGTATCATGCCACGTTTCCTCCTCCAACCCTGTGGTGCAACAGATGTACATTTCTCGATAAATGTACTCAATGGGATTGTAATGTTGGAACCACACACAAGTTGACCTGCTGTGAGGACGAAACAAGTTAGTGCACTTCAAACATGAAAAATGTCATTTAAAAGTCAACATGAAAAACCATAATTCCAAAAGTATAAAACACCAAAAAATCCTTACCAATGAAAGATAATGTATCGTACCACGTTCCCTCCTCCCACCCTGTGGTGCAACAGATGTCCCTTTCTCCAAAAATGTACTCAATGGGATCGTAATGTTGCAACCACACACAAGTTGACCTGCAGTGAGGAAGAAACGAGTTAGTACACTTAAACATGAAAAAGGTCATTTTAAAATCAACATGAAAAACAATAATTCCAAAACTATAAAACACAAAAAAATCCTTACCAATGAAAGAAAATTTATCGTGCCACGTTCCCTCCTCCCACCCTGTGGTGCAACAGATGTCCCTTTCTCCAAAAATATACTCAATGGGATCGTAATGTTGCAACCACACACAAGTTGACCTGCTGTGAGAAAGAAACGAGTTAGTACACTTCAAACATGGAGAAGGGCATTTTAAAATCAACATGAAAAACCATAATTCGAAAAGTATAAAACACCAAAAAATCCTTACCAATGAAAGAAGATGTATCGTGCCACGTTCCCTGCTCCCACCCTGTGGTGCAACAGATGTCCATTTCTCCAAAAATGTACTCAATGGGATTGTAATGTTGCAACCACACACAAGTTGACCTGCAGTGAGGAAGAAACGAGTTAGTACACTTCAAACATGAAAAAGGTCATTTTAAAATCGACATGAACAACCATAAGTCCAAAAGTATAAAACACAAATAATCCTTACCAATGAAAGATAATGTATCGCGCTACGTTCCCTCCTCCCACCCTGTGGTGCAACAGATGTCCCTTTCTCCCAAAAAGTACTGAATGTGATCGTAATGTTGCAACCACACACAAGTTGACCTGCTGTGAGGAGGAAATGACTTAGTACACTTCAAACATGAAAAAGGTCATTTATAATCAACATGAAAAACCATAATGCCAAAAGTATAAAACACAAAAAAATCCTTACCAACGAAAGGAAATGTATCTTGCCACGTTCCCTCTTCCCGCCCTGTGGTGCAACAGATGTCCTTTCTCCAAAAATGTACTCAAAGGGATCCTAATGTTGCAACCACACACAAGTTGACCTGCTGTGAGGAAGAAACGAGTTAGTACACTTCAAATATGATAACGGTCATTTTAAAATCAACATGAAAAACCATAATTCCTAAAGTATAAAACGCAAAAAAATCCTTACCAATGAAAGAAAATGTATCGTGCCACGTTCCCTCCTCCCACCCTGTGGGGCAACAGATGTCCCTTTCTCCAAAAATGTATTCAATGGGATTGTAATATTGCAACCACACACAAGTTGATCTGCTGTGAGGAAGAAACGAGTTAGTACACTTCAAACATGAAAAATATCATTTTACAGTCAACATGAAAAACCATAATTCCAAAAGTATAAAACACCAAAAAATCCTTACCAATGAAAGAAAATGTATCGTACCACGTTCCCTCCTCCCACCCTGTGGTGCAACAGATGTCCCCTTCTCCAAAAATGTACTCAATGGGATCGTAATGTTGCAACCACACACAAGTTGACCTGCTGTGAGGAAGAAACGAGTTAGTACACTTCAAATATGATAACGGTCATTTTAAAATCAACATGAAAAACCATAATTCCAAAAGTATAAAACGCAAAAAAATCCTTACCAATGAAAGAAAATGTATCGTGCCACGTTCCCTCCTCCCACCCTGTGGTGCAACAGATGTCCCTTTCTCCAAAAATGTATTCAATGGGATCGTAATGTTGCAACCACACACAAGTTGACCTGCAGTGAGGAAGAAACGAGTTAGTACACTTCAAACATGAAAAAGGTCATTTTAACATCAACATGAAAAACCATGAATGTAAAAGTATAAAACACAAAAAAATCCTTACCAACGAAGGAAAATGTATCGTGCCACGTTCCCTCCTACCGCCCTGTGGTGCAACAGATGTCCTTTCTCCAAAAATGTACGCAATGGGACCGTAATGTTGCAACCACACACAAGTTGACCTGCTGTGAGGAAGAAATGAGTTAGTACACTACAAACATGAAAAAGGTCATTTTAAAATCAACATGAAAAACCATAATTCCAAAAGTATAAAACACGAAAATATCCTTACCAATGAAAGAAAATGTATCGTGCCACGTTCCCTCCTCCCACCCTGTGGTGCAACAGATGTCCCTTTCTCCAAAAATGTACTCAATGGGATCGTAATGTTGCAACCACACACAAGTTTACCTGCAGTGAGGAAGAAACGAGTTAGTACACTTAAACATGAAAGAGGTCATTTTAAAGTCAACATGAAAAACCATAATTCCAAAAGTATAAAACACAAAAAAATCCTTACCAATGAAAGAAAATTTATCGTGCCACGTTCCCTCCTCCCACCCTGTGGTGCAGCAGATGTCCCTTTCTCCAAAAATGTACGCAATGGTATCGTAATGTTGCAACCACACACAAGTTGACCTGCAGTGAGGAAGAAACGAGTTAGTACACTTAAACATGAAAGAGGTCATTTTAAAGTCAACATGAAAAACCATAATTCCAAAAGCATAAAACACAAAAAAATCCTTACCAATGAAAGAAAATTTATCGTGCCACGTTCCCTCCTCCCACCCTGTGGTGCAACAGATGTCCCTTTCTCCAAAAATGTACTCAATGGGATCGTAATGTTGCAACCACACACAAGTTGACCTGCAGTGAGGAAGAAACGAGTTAGTACACTTAAACATGAAAGAGGTCATTTTAAAGACAACATGAAAAACCATAATTCCAAAAGTATAAAACACAAAAAAATCCTTACCAATGAAAGAAAATTTATCGTGCCACGTTCCCTACTCCCACCCTGTGGTGCAACAGATGTCCCTTTCTCCAAAAATGTACTCAATGGGATCGTAATGTTGCAACCACACACAAGTTGACCTGCAGTGAGGAAGAAACGAGTTAGTACACTTAAACATGAAAGAGGTCATTTTAAAGTCAACATGAAAAACAATAATTCCAAAAGTATAAAACACAAAAAAATCCTTACCAATGAAAGAAAATTTATCGTGCCACGTTCCCTCCTCCCACCCTGTGGTGCAACAGATGTCCCTTTCTCCAAAAATGTACGCAATGGTATCGTAATGTTGCAACCACACACAAGTTGACCTGCAGTGAGGAAGAAACGAGTTAGTACACTTAAACATGAAAGAGGGCATTTTAAAGTCAACATGAAAAACCATAATTCCAAAAGTATAAAACACAAAAAAATCCTTACCAATGAAAGAAAATTTATCGTGCCACGTTCCCTCCTCCCACCCTGTGGTGCAACAGATGTCCCTTTCTCCAAAAATATACTCAATGGGATCGTAATGTTGCAACCACACACAAGTTGACCTGCAGTGAGGAAGAAACGAGTTAGTACACTTAAACATGAAAGAGGTCATTTTAAAGTCAACATGAAAAACCATAATTCCAAAAGTATAAAACACAAAAAAATCCTTCCAATGAAAGAAAATTTATCGTGCCACGTTCCCTCCTCCCACCCTGTGGTGCAACAGATGTCCCTTTCTCCAAAAATGTACGCAATGGGATCGTAATGTTGCAACCACACACAAGTTGACCTGCAGTGAGGAAGAAACGAGTTAGTACAATTAAACATGAAAAAGGTCATTTTAAAATCAACATAAAAAACCATAATTCCAAAAGTATAAAACACAAAAAAATCCTTACCAACGAAAGAAACTTTATCGTGCCACGTCCCCTCCTCCCACCCTGTGGTGCAACAGATGTCCCTTTCTCCAAAAATGTACTCAATGGGATCGTAATGTTGCAACCACACACAAGTTGACCTGCTGTGAGGAAGGAACGAGTTAGTACACTTCAAATATGAAAAAGGTCAATTTAAAATCAACATGAAAAACCATAATTTCAAAAGTATAAAACACAAAAAAATCCTTACCAACGAAAGAAAATGTATCCTGCCACGTTCCCTCCTCCCACCCTGTGGTGCAACAGATGTCCTCTCTCCAAAAATGTACTCAATGGGATCGTAATGTTGCAACCACACACCAGTTGACCTGCTGTGAGGAAGAAACGAGTTAGTACACTTCAAATGTGATAAAGGTCATTTTAAAATCAACATGAAAAACCATAATTCCAAAAGAATAAAACACAAAAAAATCCTTACCAATGAAAGAAAATGTATCGTGCCAGGTTCCCTCCTCCCACCCTGTGGTGCAGGAGATGTTTCTTTCTCCTAAAATGTACTCAAGGGGATTGTAATGTTGCAACCACACACAAGTTGACCATCTGTGAGGAAGAAACGAGTTAGTAAACTTCAAACATGAAAAAGTTCATTTTAAAATCAACATGAAAAACCATAATTCCAAAAGTATAAAACACAAAAAAATCCTTACCATTGAAGAAAATTTATCATGCCACGTTTCCCCCTCCCATCCTGTGGTGCAACAGATGTCCATTTCTCGATAAATGTACTCAATGGGATTGTAATGTTGCAACCACACACAAGTTGACCTGCTGTGGGGAAGAAACGAGTTAGTACACTTCAAACATGAAAAAGGTCATTTTAAAATTGACATGAAAAACCATAATTACAAAAGTATAAAACACAAAAAATCGTTACCAATGAAAGACAATGTATCGCGCCACGTTCCCTCATCTCACCCTGTGGTGCAACAGATGTCCCTTTCCCCCCAAAAGTACTGAATGGGATCGTAATGTTGAAACCACACACAAGTTGACCCGCTGTGAGAAAGAAACGAGTTAGTGCACTTCAAACATGAAAAATGTCATTTTAAAGTCAACATGAAAAACCATAATTCCAAAAGTATAAAACACCAAAAAATTCTTACCAATGAAAGATAATGTATCGTACCACGTTCCCTCCTCCCACCCTGTGGTGCAACAGATGTCCCTTTCTCCAAAAATGTACTCAATGGGATCGTAATGTTGCAACCACACACAAGTTGACCTGCAGTGAGGAAGAAATGAGTTAGTACACTTGAACATGAAAGAGGTCATTTTAAAGTCAACATGAAAAACAATAATTCCAAAAGTATAAAACACAAAAAAATCCTTACCAATGAAAGAAAATTTATCGTGCCACGTTCCCTCCTTCCCACCCTGTGGGGCAACAGATGTCCCTTTCTCCAAAAATGTACGCAATGGGATCGTAATGTTGCAACCACACACAAGTTGACCTGCTGTGAGGAAGAAACGAGTTAGTACACTTCAAACATGAAAAAGGACATTTTAAAGTCAACATGAAAAACCATAATTCCAAAAGTATAAAACACCAAAAAATCCTTACCAACGAAAGAAAATTTATCGTGCCACGTTCCCTCCTCCCACCCTGTGGGGCAACAGATGTCCCTTTCTCCAAAAATGTACTCAATGGGATCGTAATGTTGCAACCACACACAAGTTGACCTGCTGTGAGGAAGAAACGAGTTAGTACACTTCAAACATGAAAAAGGTCATTTTAAAGTCAACATGAAAAACCATAATTCCAAAAGTATAAAACACAAAAAAATCCTTACCAATGAAAGAAAATTTATCGTGCCACGATCCCTCCTCCCACCCTGTGGGGCAACAGATGCCCCTTTCTCCAAAAATGTATTCAATGGGATCGTAATGTTGCAACCACACACAAGTTGACCCGCTGTGAGGAAGAAACGAGTTAGTGCACTTCAAACATGAAAAATGTCATTTCAAAGTAACATGAAAAACCATGATTCCAAAAGTATAAAACACCAAATATCCTTACCAATGAAAGATAATGTATCGTACCACGTTCCCTCCTCCCACCCTGTGGTGCAACAGATGTCCCTTTCTCCAAAAATGTACTCAATGGGATCGTAATGTTGCAACCACACACAAGTTGACCTGCAGTGAGGAAGAAACGAGTTAGTACACTTAGACATGAAAGAGGTCATTTTAAAGTCAACATGAAAAACCATAAATCCAAAAGTATAAAACACAAAAAAATCCTTACCAATGAAAGAAAATTTATCGTGCCACGTTCCCTCCTCCCACCCTGTGGTGCAACAGATGTCCCTTTCTCCAAAAATGTACGCAATGGTATCGTAATGTTGCAACCACACACAAGTTGACCTGCAGTGAGGAAGAAACGAGTTAGTACACTTAAACATGAAAGAGGTCATTTTAAAGTCAGCATGAAAAACCATAATTCCAAAAGTATAAAACACAAAAAAATCCTTACCAATGAAAGAAAATTTATCGTGCCACGTTCCCTCCTCCCACCCTGTGGTGCAACAGATGTCCCTTTCTCCAAAAATGTACTCAATGGGATCGTAATGTTGCAACCACACACAAGTTGACCTGCTGTGAGGAAGAAACGAGTTAGTACACTTAAACAGGAAAGAGGTCATTTTAAAGTCAACATGAAAAACCATAATTCCAAAAGTATAAAACACAAAAAAATCCTTACCAATGAAAGAAAATTTATCGTGCTACGTTCCCTCCTCCCACCCTGTGGTGCAACAGATGTCCCTTTCTCCAAAAATGTACTCAATGGGATCGTAATGTTGCAACCACACACAAGTTGACCTGCAGTGAGGAAGAAACGAGTTAGTACACTTAAACATGAAAGAGGTCATTTTAAAGTCAACATGAAAAACAATAATTCCAAAAGTATAAAACACAAAAAAATCCTTACCAATGAACGAAAATTTATCGTGCCACGTTCCCTACTCCCACCCTGTGGTGCAACAGATGTCCCTTTCTCCAAAAATGTACGCAATGGTATCGTAATGTTGCAACCACACACAAGTTGACCTGCAGTGAGGAAGAAACGAGTTAGTACACTTAAACATGAAAGAGGTCATTTTAAAGTCAACATGAAAAACCATAATTCCAAAAGTATAAAACACAAAAAAATCCTTACCAATGAAAGAAAATTTATCGTGCCACGTTCCCTCCTCCCAACCTGTGGTGCAACAGATGTCCCTTTCTCCAAAAATGTACTCAATGGGATCGTAATGTTGCAACCACACACAAGTTGACCTGCAGTGAGGAAGAAACGAGTTAGTACACTTAAACATGAAAGAGGTCATTTTAAAGTCAACATGAAAAACCATAATTCCAAAAGTATAAAACACAAAAAAATCCTTACCAATGAAAGAAAATTTATCGTGCCACGTTCCCTCCTCCCACCCTGTGGTGCAACAGATGTCCCTTTCTCCAAAAATGTACGCAATGGGATCGTAATGTTGCAACCACACACAAGTTGACCTGCAGAGAGGAAGAAACGAGTTAGTACACTTAAACATGAAAGAGGCATTTTAAAGTCAACATGAAAAACAATAATTCCAAAAGTATAAAACACAAATAAATCCTTACCAATGAAAGAAAATTTATCGTGCCACGTTCCCTCCTCCCACCCTGTGGTGCAACAGATGTCCCTTTCTCCAAAAATGTACTCAATGGGATCGTAATGTTGCAACCACACAGAAGTTGACCTGCTGTGAGGAAGAAACGAGTTAGTACACTTCAAACATGAAAAAGGTCATTTTAAAATCAACATGAAAAACCATAATTCCAAAAGTATAAAACACAAAAAAATTCTTACAATGAAAGAAAATGTATCGTGCCACGTTCCCTCCTCCCACCCTGTGGGGCAACAGATGCCCCTTTCTCCAAAAATGTATTCAATGGGATCGTAATGTTGCAACCACACACAAGTTGACCCACTGTGAGGAAGAAACGAGTTAGTGCACTTCAAACATGAAAAATGTCATTTTAAAGTCAACATGAAAAACCATAATTCCAAAAGTATAAAACACAAAAAAATCCTTACCAATGAAAGAAAATTTATCGTGCCACGTTCCCTCCTCCCACCCTGTGGTGCAACAGATGTCCCTTTCTCCAAAAATGTACGCAATGGGATCGTAATGTTGCAACCACACACTAGTTGACCTGCAGTGAGGAAGAAACGAGTTAGTACACTTAAACATGAAAGAGGTCATTTTAAAATCAACATGAAAAACAATAATTCCAAAAGTATAAAACACAAAAAAATCCTTACCAATGAAAGAAAATTTATCGTGCCACGTTCCCTCCTCCCACCCTGTGGGGCAACAGATGTCCTTTCTCCAAAAATGTACGCAATGGGATCGTAATGTTGCAACCACACACAAGATGACCCGCTGTGAGGAAGAAACGAGTTGGTGCACTTCAAACATAAAAAATGTCATTTTAAAGTCAACATGAAAAACCATAATTCCAAAAGTATAAAACACCAAAAAATCCTTACCAATGAAAGATAATGTATCGTACCACGTTCCCTCCTCCCACCCTGTGGTGCAACAGATGTCCCTTTCTCCAAAAATGTACTCAATGGGATCGTAATGTTGCAACCACACACAAGTTGACCTGCAGTGAGGAAGAAACGAGTTAGTACACTTAAACATGAAAGAGGTCATTTTAAAGTCAACATGAAAAACAATAATTCCAAAAGTATAAAACACAAAAAAATCCTTACCAATGAAAGAAAATTTATCGTGCCACGTTCCCTCCTCCCACCCTGTGGTGCAACAGATGTCCCTTTCTCCAAAAATGTACGCAATGGGATCGTAATGTTGCAACCACACACAAGTTGAGCTGCTGTGAGGAAGAAACGAGTTAGTACACTTCAAACATGAAGAAGGTCATTTTAATATCAACATGAAAAACCATAATTCCAAAAGTATAAAACACCAAAAAATCCTTACCAATGAAAGATAATGTATCGTGCCACGTTCCCTCCTCCCACCCTGTGGTGCAACAGATGTCCCTTTCTCCCAAAAAGTACTGAATGTGATTGGAATGTTGAAACCACACACAAGTTGAAATGCTGTGAGGAGGAAACGACTTAGTACACTTCAAACATGAAAAAGGTCATTTTAAAATCAACATGAAAAACCATAATTCCAAAAGTATAAAACACAAAAAAATCCTTACCAATGAAAGAAAATTTATCGTGCCACGTTCCCTCCTCCCACCCTGTGGTGCAACAGATGTCCCTTTCTCCCAAAAACTACTGAATGTGATTGGAATGTTGAAACCACACACAAGTTGAAATGCTGTGAGGAGGAAACGACTTAGTACACTTCTATCATGAAAAAGGTCATTTTAAAATCAACATGAAAAACCATAATTCCAAAAGTATAAAACACAAAAAAATCCTTACCAATGAAAGAAAATTTATCGTGCCACGTTCCCTCCTCCCACACTGTGGTGCAACAGATGTCCCATTCTCCAAAAATGTACGCAATGGGATCGTAATGTTGCAACCACACACAAGTTGACCTGCAGTGAGGAAGAAACGAGTTAGTACACTTAAACATGAAAGAGGTCATTTTAAAGTCAACATGAAAAACCATAATTCCAAAAGTATAAAACACAAAAAAATCCTTACCAATGAAAGAAAATTTATCATGCCACGTTCCCTCCTCCGACCCTGTGGTGCAACAGATGTCCCTTTCTCCAAAAATGTACGCAATGGTATCGTAATGTTGCAACCACACACAAGTTGACCTGCAGTGAGGAAGAAATGAGTTAGTACACTTAAACATGAAAGAGGTCATTTTAAAGTCAACATGAAAAACCATAATTCCAAAAGTATAAAACACCAAAAAATCCTTACCAATGAAAGATAATGTATCGTACCACGTTCCCTCCTCCAACCCTGTGGGGCAATAGATGCCCCTTTCTCCAAAAATGTATTCAATGGGATCGTAATGTTGCAACCACACACAAGTTGACCTGCAGTGAGGAAGAAACGAGTTAGTACACTTAAACATGAAAGAGGTCATTTTAAAGTCAACATGAAAAACCATAATTCCAAAAGTATAAAACACAAAAAAAACCTTACCAATGAAAGAAAATTTATCGTGCCACGTTCCCTCCTCCCACCCTGTGGTGCAACAGATGTCCCTTTCTCCAAAAATGTACGCAATGGGATCGTAATGTTGCAACCACACACAAGTTGACCTGCAGTGAGGAAGAAACGAGTTAGTACACTTAAACATGAAAGAGGACATTTTAAAGTCAACATGAAAAACAATAATTCCAAAAGTATAAAACACAAAAAAATCCTTACCAATGAAAGAAAATTTATCGTGCCACGTTCCCTCCTCCCACCCTGTGGGGCAACAGATGTCCTTTCTCCAAAAATGTACGCAATGGGATCGTAATGTTGCAACCACACACAAGATGACCCGCTGTGAGGAAGAAACGAGTTAGTGGACTTCAAACATGAAAAATGTCATTTTAAAGTCAACATGAAAACCCATAATTCCAAAAGTATAAAACACCAAAAAATCCTTACCAATGAAAGATAATGTATCGTACCACGTTCCCTCCTCCCACCCTGTGGTGCAACAGATGTCCCTTTCTCCAAAAATGTACTCAATGGGATCGTAATGTTGCAACTACACACAAGTTGACCTGCAGTGAGGAAGAAACGAGTTAGTACACTTAAACATGAAAGAGGTCATTTTAAAGTCAACATGAAAAACAATAATTCCAAAAGTATAAAACACAAAAAAATCCTTACCAATGAATGAAAATTTATCGTGCCACGTTCCCTCCTCCCACCCTGTGGTGCAACAGATGTCCCTTTCTCCAAAAATGTACGCAATGGGATCGTAATGTTGCAACCACACACAAGTTGACCTGCAGTGAGGAAGAAACGAGTTAGTACACTTAAACATGAAAGAGGTCATTTTAAAGTCAACATGAAAAACAATAATTCCAAATGTATAAAACACAAAAAAATCCTTACCAATGAAAGAAAATGTATCGTGCCACATTCCCTCCTCCCACCCTGTGGGGCAACAGATGTCCCTTTCTCCAAAAATCTGCTCAATGGGATCGTAATGTTGCAACCACACGCAAGTTGATCTGCTGTGAGGAAGAAACGAGTTAGTACACTTCAAATATGAAAAAGGTCATTTTAAAATCAACATGAAAAACCATAATTCCAAAAGTATAAAACACAAAAAAATCCTTACCAATGAAAGAAAATGTATCGTGCCACATTCCCTCCTCCCACCCTGTGGTGCAACAGATGTCCCTTTCTCCAAAAATGTACTCAATGGGATCGTAATGTTGCAACCACACACAAGTTGACCTGCTGTGAGGAAGAAACGAGTTAGTACACTTCAAACATGAAAAAGGTCATTTTAAAGTCAACATGAAAAACCATAATTCCAAAAGTAAAAAACACGAAAAAATCCTTACCAATGAAAGAAAATGTATCGTGCCACGTTTCCTCCTCCCACCCTGTGGTGCAACAGATGTCCCTTTCTCCAAAAATGTACTCAATGGGATCGTAATTTTGCAACCACACACAAGTTGGTACCTGCTGTGAGGAAGAAACGAGTTAGTACACTTCAAACATGAAAAAGGTCATTTTAAAATCAACATGAAAAACCATAATTTCAAAAGTATTAAACACAAAAAAATCCTTACCAATGAAAGAAAATGTATCGTGCCACGTTCCCTCCTCCCACCCTGTGGTGCAACAGATGTCCCTTTCTCCAAAAATGTACTCAATGGGATCGTAATGTTGCAACCACACACCAATTGACCTGCTGTGAGGAAGAAACGAGTTAGTACACTTCAAATATGATAAAGGTCATTTTAAAATCAACATGAAAAACCATAATTCCAAAAGTATAAAACACAAAAAAATCCTTACCAATGAAAGAAAATTTATCGTGCCACGTTCCCTCCTCCCACCCTGTGGTGCAACAGATGTCCCTTTCTCCAAAAATGTACTCAATGGGATCGTAATGTTGCAACCACACACAAGTTGACATGCTGTGAGGAAGAAACGAGTTAGTACACTTCAAATATGATAAAGGTCATTTTAAAATCAACATGAAAAACCATAATTTCAAAAATATAAAAGACAAAAAAATACTTACCAACGAAAGAAAATGTATCGTGCCACGTTCCCTCCTCCCACCCAGTGGTGCAACAGATGTCCCTTTCTCCAAAAATGAACTCAATGGGATCGTAATGTTGCAACCACACACAAGTTGACCTGCTGTGAGGAAGAAACAAGTTAGTACACTTCAAACATAAAAAAGGTCATTTTAAAATCAACATGAAAAACTATTATTCCAAAAGTATAAAACACTAAAAAATCCTTACCAATGAAAGAAAATGTATCGTGCCATGTTCCCTCCTCCCACCCTGTGGTGCAACAGATGTCCCTTTCTCCAAATATGTACTCAATGGGATCGTAATGTTGCAACCACACACAAGTTGACCTGCTGTGAGGAAGAAACGAGTTAGTACACTTCAAATATGATAAAGGTCATTTTAAAATCAACATGAAAAACCATATTTCCAAAAGTATAAAACACAAAAAAATCCTTACCAATGAAAGAAATTTTATCGTGCCACGTTCCCTCCTCCCACCCTGTGGCGCAACAGATGTCCCTTTCTCCAAAAATGTACTCAATGGGATCGTAATGTTGCAACCACACACAAGTTGACCTGCTGTGAGGAAGAAACGAGTTAGTACACTTCAAACATGAAAAAGGTCATTTTAAAATCAACATGAAAAACCATAATTCCAAACGTATAAAACACAAAAAAATCCTTACCAACGAATGAAAATGTATCGTGCCACGTTCCCTCCTCCCACCCTGTGGTGCAACAGATGTCCCTTTCTCCAAAAATGTACTCAATGGGATCGTAATGTTGCAACCACACACAAGTTGACATGCTGTGAGGAAGAAACGAGTTAGTACACTTCAAATATGATAAAGGTCATTTTAAAATCAACATGAAAAACCATAATTTCAAAAATATAAAAGACAAAAAAATACTTACCAACGAAAGAAAATGTATCGTGCCACGTTCCCTCCTCCCACCCAGTGGTGCAACAGATGTCCCTTTCTCCAAAAATGAACTCAATGGGATCGTAATGTTGCAACCACACACAAGTTGACCTGCTGTGAGGAAGAAACAAGTTAGTACACTTCAAACATAAAAAAGGTCATTTTAAAATCAACATGAAAAACTATTATTCCAAAAGTATAAAACACTAAAAAATCCTTACCAATGAAAGAAAATGTATCGTGCCATGTTCCCTCCTCCCACCCTGTGGTGCAACAGATGTCCCTTTCTCCAAATATGTACTCAATGGGATCGTAATGTTGCAACCACACACAAGTTGACCTGCTGTGAGGAAGAAACGAGTTAGTACACTTCAAATATGATAAAGGTCATTTTAAAATCAACATGAAAAACCATAATTCCAAAAGTATAAAACACAAAAAAATCATTACCAATGAAAGAAATTTTATCATGCCACGTTCCCTCCTCCCACCCTGTGGTGCAACAGATGTCCCTTTCTCCAAAAATGTACTCAATGGGATCGTAATGTTGCAACCACACACAAGTTGACCTGCTGTGAGGAAGAAACGAGTTAGTACACTTCAAACATGAAAAAGGTCATTTTAAAATCAACATGAAGAACCATAATTCCAAACGTATAAAACACAAAAAAATCCTTACCAACGAATGAAAATGTATCGTGCCACGTTCCCTCCTCCCACCCTGTGGTGCAACAGATGTCCCTTTCTCCAAAAATGTACTCAATGGGATCGTAATGTTGCAACCACACACAAGTTGACCTGCTGTGAGGAAGAAACAAATTAGTATACTTCAAACATAAAAAAGGTCATTTTAAAATCAACACGAAAAACCATTATTCCAAAAGTATAAAACACAAAAAAATCCTTACCAATGAAAGAAAATGTATCGTGCTACGCTCTCTCCTCCGACCCTGTGGTGCAACAGATGTCCCTTTCTCCAAAAATGTACTCAATGGGATCGTAATGTTGCAACCACACACAAGTTGACCTGCTGTGAGGAAGAAACAAGTTAGTACACTTCAAACATGAAAAATTTCATATTAAAATCAACATGAAAAACCACAATTCCAAAAGCATAAAACACAAAAACATCCTTACCAATTAAAGAAAATGTATTGTGCTACGCTCGCTCCTCCCACCCTGTGGTGCAACAGATTTCCCTTTCTCTCAAAAAGTACTGAATGGGATCGTATAGTTGAAACCACACACAAGTTGACCTGCTGTGAGGAAGAAACGAGTTAGTACACTTCAAACATGAAGAAGGTCATTTTAAAATCAACATGAAAAACCATAATTCCAAAAGTATAAAACACAAAAAAATCCTTACCAATGAAAGATAATGTATCGCGCCATGTTCCCTCCTCCCACCCTGTGGTGCAACAGATGTCCCTTTCTCCCAAAAAGTAGTGAATGGGATCGTAATATTGAAACCACACACAAGTTGACCTGCTGTGAGGAGGAAACGAGTTAGTACACTTCAAACATGAAAAAGGTCATTTTAAAATCAACATGAAAAACCATAATTCCAAAAGTATAAAACGCAAAAAAGTTCTTACCAACGAAAGAAAATGTATCGTGCCACGTTCCCCCCTCCCACCCTGTGGTGCAACAGATGTCCTTTCTCCAAAAATGTACTCAATGGGACCGTAATGATGTAACCACACACCAGTTGACCTGCTGTGAGGAAGAAACGAGTTAGTACACTTCAAACATGAAAAATTTCATTTTGAAATCAACATGAAAAACCACAATTCCAAAAGTATAAAACACAAAATCTTCCTTACCAATTAAAGAAAATGTATTGTGCTACGCTCGCTCCTCCCACCCTGTGGTGCAACAGATGTCCCTTTCTCTCAAAAAGTACTGAATGGGATCGTATAGTTGAAACCACACACAAGTTGACCTGCTGTGAGGAAGAAACGAGTTAGTACACTTCAAACATGAAGAAGGTCATTTTAAAATCAACATGAAAAACCATAATTCCAAAAGTATAAAACACAAAAAAATCCTTACCAATGAAAGAAAATGTATCGTGCCACGTTCCCTTCTCCCACCCTGTGGTGCAACAGATGTCCATTTCTCCAAAAATGTACTCAACGGGATTGTAATGTTGCAACCACACACAAGTTGACCTGCTGTGAGGAAAAAACGAGTTAGTACACTTCAAACATGAAAAAGGTCATTTTAAAATCAACATGAAAAACCATAATTCCAAAAGCGTTATGCACAAAAAAATCCTTACCAATGAGAGATAATGTATCGCGCCATGTTCCCTCCTCCCACCCAGTGGTGCAACAGATGTCCATTTCTCCAAAAATGTACTCAACGGGATTGTAATGTTGCAACCACACACAAGTTGACCTGCTGTGAGGAAGAAACGAGTTAGTACACTACAAACATGGAAAAGGTCGTTTTAAAATCAACATGAAAAACCATAATTCCAAAGTATAAAACACAAATAAATCCTTACCAATGAAAGAAAATGTATCGTGAAACATTCCCTCCTCCCACCCGGTGGTGCAACAGATGTCCCTTTCTCCAAAAATGTACTCAATGGGATCGTAATGTTGCAACCACACACAAGTTGACCTGCTGTGAGGAAAAAACGAGTTAGTACACTTCAAACATGAAAAAGGTCATTTTAAAATCAACATAAAAAACGATAATTCCAAAAGTATAAAACACAAATAAATCCTTACCAACGAAAGAAAATTTATTGTGCCACGTTCCCTCCTCCCACCCTGTGGTGCAACAGATGTCCCTTTCTCCAAAAATGTACTCAATGGGATCGTAATGTTGCAACCACACACCAGTTGACCTGCTGTGAGGAAGAAACGAGTTAGTACACTTCAAATATGATAAAGGTCATTTTAAAATCAACATGAAAAACCATAATTCCAAAAGTATAAAACACAAAAAAATCCTTACCAATGAAAGAAAATGTATCGTGCCACGTACCCTCCTCCCACCCTGTGGTGCAACAGATGTCCCTTTCTCCAAAAATATACGCAAGGGGATCGTAATGTTGCAACCACACACAAGTTGACCTGCTGTGAGGAAGAAACGAGTTAGTACACTACAAACATGAAAAAGGTCATTTTAAAATCAACATAAAAAACCATAATTCCAAACGTATAAAACACAAAAAAATCCTTACCAACGAAAGAAAATGTATGGTGCCACGTTCACTCCTACCGCCTTGTGGTGCAACTGATGTCCTTTCTCCAAAAATGTACGCAATGGGATCGTAATGTTGCAACCACACACAAGTTGACCTGCTGTGAGGAAGAAACGAGTTAGTACACTACAAACATGAAAAAGGTCATTTTAAAATCAACATGAAAAACCATAATTCCAAAAGTATAAAACACGAAAAAATCCTTACCAATGAAAGAAAATGTATCGTGCCACGTTCCATCCTCCCACCCGGTGGTGCAACAGATGTCCATTTCTCCAAAAATGTACTCAATGGGATTGTAATGTTGCAACCACACATAAGTTGACCTGCTGTGAGGAAGAAACGAGTAAGTACACTTCAAACATGAAAAAGGTCAATTTAAAATCAACATGAAAAACCATAATTAGAAAAGTATAAAACACAAAAAAATCCTTACCAATGAAAGATAATGAATCGCGCCACGTTCCCTCCTCTCACCCTGTGGTGCAACAGATGTCCCTTTCTCCAAAAATGTACTCAATGGGATTGTAATGTTGCAACCACACACAAGTCGACCTGCTGTGAAGAAAAAACGAGTTAGTACACTTCAACCATGAAATAGGTCATTTTAAAATCAACATGAAAAACCATAATTCCAAAAGTATAAAACACGAAAAAGTCCTTACCAATGAAAGAAAATGTATCGTGCCACGTTCCCTCCTCCCACCCGGTGGTGCAACAGATGTCCCTTTCTCCAAAAATGTACTCAATGGGATCGTAATGTTGCAACCACACACAAGTTGATTTGCTGTGAGGAAAAAACGAGTTAGTACACTTCAAACATGAAAAAGGTCATTTTAAAATCAACATAAAAACCATAATTCCAAAAGTATAAAACACAAAAAAATCCTTACCAATGAAAGAAAACGTATTGTGCCACGTTCCCTCCTCCCACCCTGTGGTGCAACAGATGTCCCTTTCTCCAAAAATGTACTCAATGGGATCGTAATGTTGCAACCACACACTAGTTGACCTGCTGTGAGGAACAAACGAGTTGGTACACTTCAAACATGAAATAGGTCATTTTAAAATCAACATAAAAACCATAATTCCAAAAGTATAAAACACAAAAAAATCCTTACCAATGAAAGAAAATGTATCGTGCCACGTTCCCTCCTCCCACCCTGTGGTGCAACAGATGTCCCTTTCTCCAAAAATGTACTCAATGGGATCGTAATGTTGCAACCACACACTAGTTGACCTGCTGTGAGGAACAAACGAGTTGGTACACCTCAAACATGAAATAGGTCATTTTAAAATCAACATGAAAAGCCATAATTCCAAAAGTATAAAACACAAAAAAATCCTTACCAACGAAAGAAAATTTATCGTGCCACGTTCAATCCTCCAACCCGGTGGTGCAACAGATGTCCCTTTCTCCAAAAATGTACTCAATGGGATCGTAATTTTGCAACAACACACAAGTTGACCTGCTGTGAGGAAAAAACGAGTTAGTACACTTCAAACATGAAAAAGGTCATTTTAAATTCAACATGAAAAACCATAATTCCAAAAGTATAAAACACAAAAAAATCCTTACCAATGAAAGAAAACGTATCGTGCCACGTTCCCTCCTCCCACCGTGTGGTGCAACAGATGTCCCTTACTTTAAAAATGTACTCAATGGGATCGTAATGTTGAAACCACACACAAGTTGACCTGCTGTGAGGAAGAAACGAGGTAGTACACTTCAAACATGAAAAAGGTCATTTTAAAATCAACATGAAAAACCATAATTCCAAAAGTAAAAAACACAAAAAAATCCGTACCAATGAAAGAAAATGTATCATGCCATGTTCCCTCCCCCATCCTGTGGTGCAACAGATGACCCTTTCTCCAAAAATGTACTCTATGGGATCGTAATGTTGCAACCACACACTAGTTGACCTGCTGTGAGGAACAAGCGAGTTAGTACACTTCAAACATGAAAAAGGTCATTTTAAAATCAACATGAAGAACCATAATTCCAAAAGTATAAAACACAAAAAAATCCTTACCAATGAAAGAAAATGTATCGTGCCAGGTTCCCTCCTCCCACCCTGTGGTACAGGAGATGTTTCTTACTCCAAAAATGTACTCAAGGGGATTGTAATGCTGCAACCACACACAAGTTGACCTGCTGTGAGGAAGAAACGAGTTAGTAAACTTCAAACATGAAAAAGTTCATTTTAAAATCAACATGAAAAACCATAATTCCAAAAGTATAAAACACAAAAAAATCCGTACCAATGAAGAAAATGTATCATGCCACGTTTCCTCCTCCAACCCTGTGGTGCAACAGATGTACATTTCTCGATAAATGTACTCAATGGGATTGTAATGTTGCAACCACACACAAGTTGACCTGCTGTGAGGACGAAACAAGTTAGTGCACTTCAAACATGAAAAATGTCATTTAAAAGTCAACATGAAAAACCATAATTCCTAAAGTATAAAACACCAAAAAATCCTTACCAATGAAAGATAATGTATCGTACCACGTTCCCTCCTCCCACCCTGTGGTGCAACAGATGTCCCTTTCTCCAAAAATGTACTCAATGGGATCATAATGTTGCAACCACACACAAGTTGACCTGCAGTGAGGAAGAAACGAGTTAGTACACTTAAACATGAAAAAGGTCATTTTAAAATCAACATGAAAAACAATAATTCCAAAACTATAAAACACAAAAAAATCCTTACCAATGAAAGAAAATTTTTCGTGCCACGTTCCCTCCTCCCACCCTGTGGTGCCACAGATGTCCCTTTCTCCAAAAATGTACTCAATGGGATCGTAATGTTGCAACCACACACAAGTTGACCTGCTGTGAGAAAGAAACGAGTTAGTACACTTCAAACATGAAGAAGGTCATTTTAAAATCAACATGAAAAACCATAATTCCAAAAGTATAAAACACCAAAAAATCCTTACCAATGAAAGAAAATGTATCGTGCCACGTTCCCTGCTCCCACCCTGTGGTGCAACAGATGTCCATTTCTCCAAAAAGTTACTCAATGGGATTGTAATGTTGCAACCACACACAAGTTCACCTGCAGTGAGGAAGAAACGAGTTTGTACACTTCAAACATGAAAAAGGTCATTTTAAAATCGACATGAAAAACCATAAGTCCAAAAGTATAAAACACAAATAATCCTTACCAATGAAAGATAATGTATCGCGCTACGTTCCCTCCTCCCACCCTGTGGTGCAACAGATGTCCCTTTCTCCCAAAAAGTACTGAATGTGATCGTAATGTTGAAACCACACACAAGTTGACCTGCTGTGAGGAGGAAATGACTTAGTGCACTTCAAACATGAAAAAGGTCATTTATAATCAACATGAAAAACCATAATTCCAAAAGTATAAAACACAAAAAAATCCTTACCAATGAAAGAAAATGTATCGTGCCACGTTCCCTCCTCCCACCCTGTGGTGCAACAGATGTCCCTATCTCCAAAAATGTACTCAATGGGATCGTAATGTTGCAACCACACACAAGTTGACCTGCTGTGAGGAAGGAACGAGTTAGTACACTTCAAATATGAAAAAGGTCATTTTAAAATCAACATGAAGAACCATAATTCCAAAAGTATAAAACACAAAAAAATCCTTACCAATGAAAGAAAATGTATCGTGCCACGTACCCTCCTCCCACCCTGTGGTGCAACAGATGTCCCTTTCTCCAAAAATATACGCAATGGGATCGTAATGTTGCAACCACACACAAGTTGACCTGCTGTGAGGAAGAAACGAGTTAGTACACTACAAACATGAAAAAGGTCATTTTAAAATCAACATAAAAAACCATAATTCCAAACGTATAAAACACAAAAAAATCCTTACCAACGAAAGAAAATGTATGGTGCCACGTTCACTCATACCGCCTTGTGGTGCAACTGATGTCCTTTCTCCAAAAATGTACGCAATGGGATCGTAATGTTGCAACCACACACAAGTTGACCTGCTGTGAGGAAGAAACGAGTTAGTACACTACAAACATGAAAAAGGTCATTTTAAAATCAACATGAAAAACCATAATTCCAAAAGTATAAAACACGAAAAAATCCTTACCAATGAAAGAAAATGTATCGTGCCACGTTCCATCCTCCCACCCGGTGGTGCAACAGATGTCCATTTCTCCAAAAATGTACTCAATGGGATTGTAATGTTGCAACCACACATAAGTTGACCTGCTGTGAGGAAGAAACGAGTAAGTACACTTCAAACATGAAAAAGGTCAATTTAAAATCAACATGAAAAACCATAATTAGAAAAGTATAAAACACAAAAAAATCCTTACCAATGAAAGATAATGAATCGCGCCACGTTCCCTCCTCTCACCCTGTGGTGCAACAGATGTCCCTTTCTCCAAAAATGTACTCAATGGGATCGTAATGTTGCAACCACACACAAGTCGACCTGCTGTGAAGAAAAAACGAGTTAGTACACTTCAACCATGAAATAGGTCATTTTAAAATCAACATGAAAAACCATAATTCCAAAAGTATAAAACACGAAAAAGTCCTTACCAATGAAAGAAAATGTATCGTGCCACGTTCCCTCCTCCCACCCGGTGGTGCAACAGATGTCCCTTTCTCCAAAAATGTACTCAATGGGATCGTAATGTTGCAACCACACACAAGTTGATTTGCTGTGAGGAAAAAACGAGTTAGTACACTTCAAACATGAAAAAGGTCATTTTAAAATCAACATGAAAAACCATAATTCCAAAAGTATAAAACACAAAAAAATCCTTACCAATGAAAGAAAACGTATTGTGCCACGTTCCCTCCTCCCACCCTGTGGTGCAACAGATGTCCCTTTCTCCAAAAATGTACTCAATGGGATCGTAATGTTGCAACCACACACTAGTTGACCTGCTGTGAGGAACAAACGAGTTGGTACACTTCAAACATGAAATAGGTCATTTTAAAATCAACATAAAAACCATAATTCCAAAAGTATAAAACACAAAAAAATCCTTACCAATGAAAGAAAATGTATCGTGCCACGTTCCCTCCTCCCACCCTGTGGTGCAACAGATGTCCCTTTCTCCAAAAATGTACTCAATGGGATCGTAATGTTGCAACCACACACTAGTTGACCTGCTGTGAGGAACAAACGAGTTGGTACACCTCAAACATGAAATAGGTCATTTTAAAATCAACATGAAAAGCCATAATTCCAAAAGTATAAAACACAAAAAAATCCTTACCAACGAAAGAAAATTTATCGTGCCACGTTCAATCCTCCAACCCGGTGGTGCAACAGATGTCCCTTTCTCCAAAAATGTACTCAATGGGATCGTAATTTTGCAACAACACACAAGTTGACCTGCTGTGAGGAAAAAACGAGTTAGTACACTTCAAACATGAAAAAGGTCATTTTAAATTCAACATGAAAAACCATAATTCCAAAAGTATAAAACACAAAAAAATCCTTACCAATGAAAGAAAACGTATCGTGCCACGTTCCCTCCTCCCACCGTGTGGTGCAACAGATGTCCCTTACTCCAAAAATGTACTCAAGGGGATTGTAATGCTGCAACCACACACAAGTTGACCTGCTGTGAGGAAGAAACGAGTTAGTAAACTTCAAACATGAAAAAGTTCATTTTAAAATCAACATGAAAAACCATAATTCCAAAAGTATAAAACACAAAAAAATCCGTACCAATGAAGAAAATGTATCATGCCACGTTTCCTCCTCCAACCCTGTGGTGCAACAGATGTACATTTCTCGATAAATGTACTCAATGGGATTGTAATGTTGCAACCACACACAAGTTGACCTGCTGTGAGGACGAAACAAGTTAGTGCACTTCAAACATGAAAAATGTCATTTAAAAGTCAACATGAAAAACCATAATTCCTAAAGTATAAAACACCAAATAATCCTTACCAATGAAAGATAATGTATCGTACCACGTTCCCTCCTCCCACCCTGTGGTGCAACAGATGTCCCTTTCTCCAAAAATGTACTCAATGGGATCGTAATGTTGCAACCACACACAAGTTGACCTGCAGTGAGGAAGAAACGAGTTAGTACACTTAAACATGAAAAAGGTCATTTTAAAATCAACATGAAAAACAATAATTCCAAAACTATAAAACACAAAAAAATCCTTACCAATGAAAGAAAATTTATCGTGCCACGTTCCCTCCTCCCACCCTGTGGTGCCACAGATGTCCCTTTCTCCAAAAATGTACTCAATGGGATCGTAATGTTGCAACCACACACAAGTTGACCTGCTGTGAGAAAGAAACGAGTTAGTACACTTCAAACATGAAGAAGGTCATTTTAAAATCAACATGAAAAACCATAATTCCAAAAGTATAAAACACCAAAAAATCCTTACCAATGAAAGAAAATGTATCGTGCCACGTTCCCTGCTCCCACCCTGTGGTGCAACAGATGTCCATTTCTCCAAAAAGTTACTCAATGGGATTGTAATGTTGCAACCACACACAAGTTCACCTGCAGTGAGGAAGAAACGAGTTTGTACACTTCAAACATGAAAAAGGTCATTTTAAAATCGACATGAAAAACCATAAGTCCAAAAGTATAAAACACAAATAATCCTTACCCATGAAAGATAATGTATCGCGCTACGTTCCCTCCTCCCACCCTGTGGTGCAACAGATGTCCCTTTCTCCCAAAAAGTACTGAATGTGATCGTAATGTTGAAACCACACACAAGTTGACCTGCTGTGAGGAGGAAATGACTTAGTGCACTTCAAACATGAAAAAGGTCATTTATAATCAACATGAAAAACCATAATTCCAAAAGTATAAAACACAAAAAAATCCTTACCAACGAAAGGAAATGTATCGTGCCACGTTCCCTCTTCCCGCCCTGTGGTGCAACAGATGTCCTTTCTCCAAAAATGTACTCAATGGGATCCTAATGTTGCAACCACACACAAGTTGACCTGCTGTGAGGAAGAAACGAGTTAGTACACTTCAAATATGATAACGGTCATTTTAAAATCAACATGAAAAACCATAATTCCAAAAGTATAAAACGCAAAAAAATCCTTACCAATGAAAGAAAATGTATCGTGCCACGTTCCCTCCTCCCACCCTGTGGGGCAACAGATGTCCCTTTCTCCAAAAATGTATTCAATGGGATCGTAATATTGAGACCACACACAAGTTGATCTGCTGTGAGGAAGAAACGAGTTAGTACACTTCAAACATGAAAAATATCATTTTACAGTCAACATGAAAAACCATAATTCCAAAAGTATAAAACACCAAAAAATCCTTACCAATGAAAGAAAATGTATCGTACCACGTTCCCTCCTCCCACCCTGTGGTGCAACAGATGTCCCCTTCTCCAAAAATGTACTCAATGGGATCGTAATGTTGCAACCACACACAAGTTGACCTGCTGTGAGGAAGAAACGAGTTAGTACACTTCAAATATGATAACGGCCATTTTAAAATCAACATGAAAAACCATAATTCCAAAAGTATAAAACGCAAAAAAATCCTTACCAATGAAAGAAAATGTATCGTGCCACGTTCCCTCCTCCCACCCTGTGGTGCAACAGATGTCCCTTTCTCCAAAAATGTATTCAATGGGATCGTAATGTTGCAACCACACACAAGTTGACCTGCAGTGAGGAAGAAACGAGTTAGTACACTTCAAACATGAAAAAGGTCATTTTAAAATCAACATGAAAAACCATAATTCCAAAAGTATAAAACACAAAAAAATCCTTACCAATGAAAGGTAATGAATCGTGCCACATTCCCTCCTCCCACCCTGTGGTGCAACAGATGTCCATTTCTCCAAAAATGTACTCAATGGGATCGTAATGTTGCAACCACACACATGTTGACCTGCTGTGAGGAACAAAGAAGTTGGTACACTTCAAACATGAAAAAGGTCATTTTAAAATCAACATGAAAAACTACAATTCCAAAAGTATAAAACACAAAAAAATCCTTACCAATGAAAGAAAATGTATCGTGCCAGGTTCCCTCCCCCCACCCTGTGGTGCAACAGATGTCCCTTTCTCCAAAAATGTACCCAATGGGATCGTAATGTTGCAACCACACACATGTTGACCTGCTGTGAGGAACAAGCAAATTGGTACACTTCAAACATGAAAAAGGTCATTTTAAAATCAACATGAAAAACTATAATTCCAAAAGTATAAAACACAAAATATCCTTTCCAATGAAAGAAAATGTATCGTGCCAGGTTCCCTCCCCCCAGCCTGTGGTGCAACTGATGTCCCTTTCTCCAAAAATTTACTCAATGGGATCGTAATTTTGCAACCAGACACAAGTTGACCTGCTGTGAGGATGAAACGTGTTAGTACACTTCAAACATGAAAAAGGTCATTTTAAAATCACCATGAAAAACCATAATTCAAAAAGTATAAAACACAAAAAAAAATCCTTACCAATGAAAGAAAATGTTTCGTGCCACGTTCCCTCCTCCCACCCTGTGGTGCAACAGATGTCCCTTTCTCCAAAAATGTACTCAATGGGATCGTAATGTTGCAACCACACACAAGTTGACCTGCTGTGAGGAAGAAACGAGTTAGTACACTTCAAATATGAAAAAGGTCCATTTAAAATCAACATGAAAAACCATTATTTCAAAAGTATAAAACAAAAAAAATCCTTACCAACGAAAGAAAATGTATCGTCCCACGTTCCCCCCTCCCACCCTGTGGTGCAACACATGTCCCTTTCTCCAAAAATGTACTCAATGGGATCGTAATGTTGCAACCATACACCAGTTGACCTGCTGTGAGGAAGAAACGAGTTAGTTCACTTCAAATATGATAAAGGTCATTTTAAAATCAACATGAAAAACCATAATTCCAGAAGTATAAAACACAAAAAAATCCTTACCAATGAAAGAAAATGTATCGTGCCACGTTCCCTCCTCCCTCCCTGTGGTGCACCAGATGGCCCTTTCTCCAAAAATGTACTCAATGGGATCGTAATGTTGCAACCACACACAAATTGACCTGCTGTTAGGAACAAATGAGTTAGTACACTTCAAACATGAAAAAGGTCATTTTAAAATCAACATGAAAAACCATAGTTCCAAAAGTATAAAACAGAAAAAAATCCTTACCAATGAAAGATAATGAATCGTGCCACGTTCCCTCCTCCCACCCTGTGGTGCAACAGATGTCCCTTTCTCCAAAAATGTACTCAATGGGATCGTAATGTTGCAACCACACACTAGTTGACCTGCTGTGAGGAACAAACGAGTTGGTACACATCAAACATGAAAAAGGTCATTTTAAAATCAACATGAAAAACTATAATTCCAAAAGTATAAAACACAAAAAAATCCTTACCAATGAAAGAAAATGTATCGTGCCAGGTTCCCTCCCCCCACCCTGTGGTGCAACAGATGTCCCTTTCTCTGAAAATGTACTCAATGGGATCGTAATGTTGCAACCACACACAAGTTGACCTGCAGTGAGGAAGAAACGAGTTAGTACACTTCAAACATGAAAAAGGTCATTTTCAAATCACCATGAAGAACCATAATTCCAAAAGTATAAAACACAAAAAAATCCTTACCAACGAATGAAAATGTATCGTGCCACGTTCCCTCCTCCCACCCTGTGGTGCAACAGATGTCCCTTTCTCCAAATATGTACTCAATGGGATCGTAATGTTGCAACCACACACCAGTTGACCTGCTGTGAGGAAGAAACGAGTTAGTACACTTCAAATATGATAAAGGTCATTTTAAAATCAACATAAAAAACCATAATTCCAACAGTAGAAAACACAAAAAAATCATTACCAATGAAAGAAAATGTATCGTGCCAGGTTCCCTCCCCCCACCCTGTGGTGCAACAGATGTCCCTTCCTCTGAAAATGTACTCAATGGGATCGTAATGTTGCAACCACACACAAGTTGACCTGCTGTGAGGAAGAAACGAGTTACTACACTTCAAACATGAAAAAGGTCATTTATAATCAACATGAAAAACCATAATTCCAAAAGTATAAAACACAAAAAAATCCTTACCAACGAAAGGAAATGTATCGTGCCACGTTCCCTCTTCCCGCCCTGTGGTGCAACAGATGTCCTTTCTCCAAAAATGTACTCAATGGGATCCTAATGTTGCAACCACACACAAGTTGACCTGCTGTGAGGAAGAAACGAGTTAGTACACTTCAAATATGATAACGGTCATTTTAAAATCAACATGAAAAACCATAATTCCAAAAGTATAAAACGCAAAAAAATCCTTACCAATGAAAGAAAATGTATCGTGCCACGTTCCCTCCTCCCACCCTGTGGGGCAACAGATGTCCCTTTCTCCAAAAATGTATTCAATGGGATCGTAATATTGCAACCACACACAAGTTGATCTGCTGTGAGGAAGAAACGAGTTAGTACACTTCAAACATGAAAAATATCATTTTACAGTCAACATGAAAAACCATAATTCCAAAAGTATAAAACACCAAAAAATCCTTACCAATGAAAGAAAATGTATCGTACCACGTTCCCTCCTCCCACCCTGTGGTGCAACAGATGTCCCTTTCTCCAAAAATGTACTCAATGGGATCGTAATGTTGCAACCACACACAAGTTGACCTGCTGTGAGGAAGAAACGAGTTAGTACACTTCAAATATGATAACGGTCATTTTAAAATCAACATGAAAAACCATAATTCCAAAAGTATAAAACGCAAAAAAATCCTTACAAATGAAAGAAAATGTATCGTGCCACGATCCCTCCTCCCACCCTGTGGTGCAACAGATGTCCCTTTCTCCAAAATTGTATTCAATGGGATCATAATGTTGCAACCACACACAAGTTGACCTGCAGTGAGGAAGAAACGAGTTAGTACACTTCAAACATGAAAAAGGTCATTTTAAAATCAACATGAAAAACCATAATTCCAAAAGTATAAAACACAAAAAAATCCTTACCAATGAAAGATAATGAATCGTGCCACATTCCCTCCTCCCACCCTGTGGTGCAACAGATGTCCCTTTCTCCAAAAATGTACTCAATGGGATCGTAATGTTGCAACCACACACATGTTGACCTGCTGTGAGGAACAAAGAAGTTGGTACACTTCAAACCTGAAAAAGGTCATTTTAAAATCAACATGAAAAACTATAATTCCAAAAGTATAAAACACAAAAAAATCCTTACCAATGAAAGAAAATGTATCGTGCCAGGTTCCCTCCCCCCACCCTGTGGTGCAACAGATGTCCCTTTCTCCAAAAATGTACTCAATGGGATCGTAATGTTGCAACCACACACATGTTGACCTGCTGTGAGGAACAAAGAAGTTGGTACACTTCAAACATGAAAAAGGTCATTTTAAAATCAACATGAAAAACTATAATTCCAAAAGTATAAAACACAAAAAAATCCTTACCAACGAAAGAAAATGTATCGTGCCAGGTTCCCTCCCCCCACCCTGTGGTGCAACAGATGTCCCTTTCTCCAAAAATGTACTCAATGGGATCGTAATGTTGCAACCAGACACAAGTTGACCTGCTGTGAGGAAGAAACGAGTTAGTACACTTCAAACATGAAAAAGGTCATTTTAAAATCACCATGAAAAACCATAATTCCAAAAGTATAAAACACATAAAAAATCCTTACCAACGAAAGAAAATGTTTCGTGCCATGTTCCCTCCTCCCACCCTGAGGTGCAACAGATGTCCCTTTCTCCAAAAATGTACTCAATGGGATCGTAATGTTGCAACCACACACAAGTTGAACTGCTGTGAGGAAGAAACGAGTTAGTACACTTCAAATATGAAAAAGGTCAATTTAAAATCAACATGAAAAACCATAATTTTAAAAGTATAAAACAAAAAAAATCCTTTCCAACGAAAGAAAATGTATCGTGCTACGTTCCCTCCTCCCACCCTGTGGTGCAACACATGTCCCTATCTCCAAAAATGTACTCAATGGGATCGTAATGTTGCAACCACACACCAGTTGACCTGCTGTGAGGAAGAAACGAGTTAGTTCACTTCAAATATGATAAAGGTCATTTTAAAATCAACATGAAAAACCATAATTCCAGAAGTATAAAACACAAAAAAATCCTTACCAATGAAAGAAAATGTATCGTGCCACGTTCCCTCCTCCCACCCTGTGGTGCAACAGATGGCCCTTTCTCCAAAAATGTACTCAATGGGATCGTAATGTAGCAACCACACACAAATTGACCTGCTGTTAGGAAGAAATGAGTTAGTACACTTCAAACATGAAAAAGGTCATTTTAAAATCAACATGAAAAACCATAATTCCAAAAGTATAAAACAGAAAAAAATCCTTACCAATGAAAGATAATGAATCGTGCCACGTTCCCTCCTCCCACCCTGTGGTGCAACAGATGTCCCTTTCTCCAAAAATGTACTCAATGGGATCGTAATGTTGCAACCACACACTTGTTGACCTGCTGTGAGGAACAAACGAGTTGGTACACATCAAACATGATAAAGGTCATTTTAAAATCAACATGAAAAAGTATAATTCCAAAAGTATAAAACACAAAAAAATCCTTACCAATGAAAGAAAATGTATCGTGCCAGGTTCCCTCCCCCCACCCTGTGGTGCAACAGATGTCCCTTTCTCTGAAAATGTACTCAATGGGATCGTAATGTTGCAACCACACACAAGTTGACCTGCTGTGAGGAAGAAACGAGTTAGTACACTTCAAACATGAAAAAGGTCATTTTAAAATCACCATGAAGAACCATAATTGCAAAAGTATAAAACAATAAAAAATTCTAACCAACGAATGAAAATGTATCGTGCCACGTTCCCTCCTCCCACCCTGTGGTGCAACAGATGTCCCTTTCTCCAAATATGTACTCAATGGGATCGTAATGTTGCAACCACACACCAGTTGACCTGCTGTGAGGAAGAAACGAGTTAGTACACTTCAAATATGATAAAGGTCATTTTAAAATCGACATGAAAAACCATAATTCCAAAAGTAGAAAACACAAAAAAATCATTACCAATGAAAGAAAATGTATCGTGCCAAGTTCCCTCCCCCCACCCTGTGGTGCAACAGATGTCCCTTCCTCTGAAAATGTACTCAATGGGATCGTAATGTTGCAACCACACACAAGTTGACCTGCTGTGAGGAAGAAACGAGTTAGTACACTTCAAACATGAAAAAGGTCATTTTAAAATCACCATGGAAAACCATAATTCCAAAAGTATAAAACACAAAAAAATCCTTACCAACGAATGAAAATGTATCGTGCCACGTTCCCTCCTCCCACCCTGTGGTGCAACAGATGTCCCTTTCTCCAAATATGTACTCAATGGGATCGTAATGTTGCAACCACACACCAGTTGACCTGCTGTGAGGAAGAAACGAGTTAGTACACTTCAAATATGATAAAGGTCATTTTAAAATCACCATGAAAAACCATAATTCCAAAAGTATAAAACACAAAAAAATCCTTACCAATGAAAGAAAATGTATCGTGCCACGTTCCCTCCACCCACCCTGTGGTGCAACAGATGTCCCTTTCTCCAAAAATGTACTCAATGGGATCGTAATGTTGCAACGACACACCAGTTGACCTGCTGGGAGGAAGAAACGAGTTAGTTCATTTCAAATATGAAAAAGGTCAATTTAAAATCAACTTGAAAAACCATAATTCCAAAAGTATAAAACACAAAAAAATCCTTACCAACGAAAGAAAATGTATCGTGCCAAGTTCCCTCCCCCCACCCTGTGGTGCAACAGATGTCCCTTCCTCTGAAAATGTACTCAATGGGATCGTAATGTTGCAACCACACACAAGTTGACCTGCTGTGAGGAAGAAACGAGTTAGTACACTTCAAACATGAAAAAGGTCATTTTAAAATCACCATGAAAAACCATAATTCCAAAAGTATAAAACACAAAAAAATCCTTACCAACGAATGAAAATGTATCGTGCCACGTTCCCTCCTCCCACCCTGTGGTGCAACAGATGTCCCTTTCTCCAAATATGTACTCAATGGGATCGTAATGTTGCAACCACACACCAGTTGACCTGCTGTGAGGAAGAAACGAGTTAGTACACT